>NC_142405.1:14881728-14924228 GCF_059441095.1 Idiotropiscis lumnitzeri
TTTACATGCGTGTTTATTTACATAGAGTACGTCGTCATTCACTGGTGCTGCTTCATTGCCCCTTCAGTCAGTCATCCAGTGTGTTGGCACTCACTCACAAGAACACATGCAGAATAGAGCTGGAAATGTTTTTTTGGAACCCGTCTTAAATCGTTTGGTTTGACTGTTCGCATGTGTCCTGTCGCTTCATCAGCACAGCCAGCACTTTGTCTCAATTATTAATGAGCTGCTGCAGTGGATACAGTACCACGAACAATATCCACGCAGCGCTAATGTGTTTGGCTAACAGCTTTATTAGCTTTTTAACTAGCTTTGTTTTTAATTATTATATAATAAAGTTATGCTGAGACGAAAACCTTTTTATATTGCTGTTAAGGCTGCAGCTTGGTATTCCTACTGATAATGATTGGGTATTTGGGGAAAAATCTTTTTTATTATTATTAATACAGAAGACCAAAACAACAAATTTCCACCAAATGAATGCCTGTTTCTTGTTTAGTTTTGTCAACATTTTATACTTAAATTTAAACTGTACATGGCAGCACACTATTTCCCTCTTGATGTTTCATATGTTTGCTTTAGGGTGAGAAAGTCAGAGGCTTTGGGAGAGGTCTGCAGCCAGAAAGAATTATTGGTGCAACAGATTCAAGTGGCGAGCTGATGTTCCTGATGAAATGGTAGGTCCGCTTTCACCCATCCATCATCTGTACCACTTCTCCTCACAAGGGTCACGGGGGGGTGCTGGAGCCTATCCCAGTTGTATTCGGCCAGTAGGCGGGGTACACCCTGAACTTATTGCCAGCCAATCGCAGGGCACACATTGACGGACAACCATCTGCACTCACACTCATACCTAGGGGCAATTTAGAGTGTCCAATCAACCTGCCATGCATGTTTTTTGAATGTGGGAGGAAACCAGAGTACTGGAAGGAAACCCACACAGGCATGGGGAGAACATGCAAACTCCACACAGGAAGGCCGGACCAGGAATCAAACCCACGATCTCTGCACTGTGAGGCCATCGTGCTAACCAGTGGTCCACCGTGCCACCCTTACAATTAAAAAAATCCTGCCTGTCTCTCTCATTGCTAAGTACTGGGCTGTGAGTAAAATGTGACGTGATTATTGTGGGAAATGTGAACGAAAAATAAAGAGCAGGCCAGCTTATTAGTCACGGCTGTATCTTTTTTTGTGTTGTTTGTGGTTTCACGCCATGTTCTGAGCAATTGCTGAACAATGCTCTTTCAGAGTTTTTGTGTCGGCAACAGCCCACAGTGGCTGTGTTTGTGATTTACAGTATAATAAAAGGTAATAAAAACATATGTTAACTTTTTTAAGTGTTACCGTCCACAGAGGACCATGGAAACGGACAATTGAGAAAGCACAGCAGCAGACAATGGCTGATACCAAAATTAATATGAAATTGTTTACTTCTAAGTGAGCATAGTATTATTTACCTTAGCATACTTATGTCTTATTTCTAGATGCGAGCTTATCACTTTCAAACATTTTGCAGAGTAAAGAAAAATGTGTTTCTTGTGTGTGGGTTGTTAGGGCAGTGGCAATTACCCCAGGAATTGATTCTAAAAAGAATTGTTTGTGACAGCCCTAATATGTGTATATTTATGTACATGTATATTTGTATTTATGTAGATGGATAAATGTACATTAGAGGGTGAGACGAGATTGGATTTTCACTCCCGTCCAATTTCACTCCCACAGAAAAAATACCGTCCCGTCAAGGACCATATGAAAATAAATTAAAAAAAAAAAAAAAGAAAATTCTATCCCGCTTGGTTAAAGACTTTCATACCATCCTGCTCCCATTCAGCAAGGACTCCCACACCCACACCGCTCCCATTGTGTACTAATTTTGTACATATTTACTCATTCATTCACTAGGTTTTGCACTTGGAACACTAGTGTGACCAACTTTGTTCATCGGTCGCAGTCTATTTTGGTGCAGTACAGCATGACAATATTTGCTGACGTATAGTCATCTCAGCTATGATATCGTAGTTTCGTATGTTGTAAAGATTTACATTGACTCTGTTTATATATTTGCAAAATATTTGGCTGTAATAAGAACTTTGTTTGAAAGCAGCTTTTGACAAAACAGGTCAATTATTTTGTATAACTTTAAAGGCAGACAAAACGAAACCACACCATGGCAGAAACTTAGCAGTAAAAAGCAGTGAAAGGATGGCTGACTGGTAAATGGTCTTTCACTTGTATTGCGCCTTTCCACCTAACAAAATTCACGCTCTGTTAAAAGGTGCTGTCTTAGTTTGGGGTGCTTTTTCTGAATTTAACTCATGCATAAGACTCACTGTATAATTGGACACAGGCATGGTAAAACATACACCATCTTAAAACGTACAATAGCATGAATGCTAGCGTATATTTTCAAAAGGGCAACGGGAGCAAAACTGAAATCGGTTGTACTTTTTTAAGTATTTCACACAAGTTCCTTCTTGTCAGTGTCAGTCTCTTTGCCAGGCTTTTGCGAAAAGCTCGAATAGTGTATGCAGCGGCTAATGTGGCTAAAAGTTATCCCAAGCATCCACAATCCTTTCAGAGATTGTGGGGTAACTCACCCGGAGTTCCTCCCGGTCTTAGTAAAACTGTGTTCGCCATCTGTCGTATCATTCAACCACATTTAAAATTGCTTTGTCATCACTTCAAACGATTACTTTATTACGTTTATCGCAAATGAAAAATCCTCTTATGATTTGCAGAACAACTTACTACTATTGACATACTAAAAGTGCATTTACAATATATTCATATAAGTTGCAGTCCAACAAAAAAAAGTTAGACAATTAAGTGTTCTTGCCTCTTAACCCAACCCCCCCTTGCTTTTCATAACAGGAAGAATTCAGATGAGGCTGACCTTGTCCCAGCCAAAGAAGCCAACGTCATTTGTCCCCAGGTGGTCATCTCTTTCTATGAGGAGCGCCTCACCTGGCACTCTTATCCCACAGAGGAAGAGGAAAAGAAGGAGGAGGAGAAAAAAGACTAGATAAGTGGATATATACGAAGAGAAAATGAGGAGGTGCAGGGTTGTTATTAAAACTACAGTACATCAACATGTAGAGCTTAGTTTACTGTAACGGACACTTTGGCAAGTGCAAAATGTGTACACAGTGGGGTGTTGATTGCCACCGTTACATTTTTGTTGTAAGTTTTTTTTTTTTTTTTTTTTAACTGCAATTTGAGGATCCAAACTTCCATTTATCAAAATATACTCCTTGTTCTGACTAAGAATATTTTTAAAAGTATGTCAACCATGAAATTGTTTTAAGTGTTCTGCTTTCTTGCTCTAAGTTGAGAATTGGCCAAAATGATATGCAGTGAAACAATCAAAACTGTTATTAAATCTTCCAAAGTATATGCCGTCGATTTATGTTGGCTGGGCTGTGGCAAGCAAATTGGCCTCCTTAAGTTGTGTGTGCGTGCGTGTGATAAATAGCAGACAATTTCATGATGGATGCCAAGTCGAACAATTGAACGAGGCAAGCATTTTTGTGACCTAAATCGTCATTTTCCCATAGCCACTAACTACCCTGTCCTCTTTTTATACTTGTACTCATACCGCAGCCATGTACATATGTCTTGTGGTCTATGTCATTGACACCATAATTTCTAATGTGGCAACTCAACTAAGCTCAACTGTACTGTCTTTTTCAACAAATACGGTTCTGTAATGTAATCATATTCGTTGGGATAATGTGAAGTTGGTCTTGCTGGTGTCAGAACATATGTAACAATTTTGTTGGTGAACCTAAAATATGTCTTGCATAAAAGCCCAAGTTTTTAAATCAATCTACAATTTTCAATAAAGGATCCAATCATTGTCTGTGTTCACATTATTATTAGCGAAGTCTGAAACACTGATGTTCAATATGCACAGCTAAACCAAAATGTAATTTTTATGATTGGTTGTAGCAAAGGGCACTTTGGAGTTCAGATGAATGGTTTGAGAGAGAACCCCTGGTTTTTCCCCTCCTGTACTTAGAACCAAAACTTTGTCAGTCGACTTATGTCCTAATAATTGTCACCTCATTCTGTTACTGATGATGATCTTCCGATGCAAGTTTGTGATTTAATATTTGACCAGAGGGATGTTGAAAGATGGTCTTTGGTAGTCAAATGGTTAATATCACAGCCATTTCAGATGAGTTCTGACGTTTAGATTGTTTCTTTCTTGAGTTTCTTGGTGACACCATAAGTCCTGACATCAAATGTTAATTTTTACTTGGGAAATTACTGTCACAGAAAATGAACCTCTTATGCCTCTTGTCTGGTTACATGTTCACGCTTTTGATGAGTGTGCTTTTGAGTTTTGCTTGAATATTGTTTTGGCAAACATTCTGTGTAGTTATGCATCTTAATAAGGACAGGAAAAACATTTTAAAGTTAAGCTGTGTCTGACCGATTTTGTCAAACAATTGCTAGTGTTTGTATATTGAGAGTAGAATTGTTTTATGCTCCACGGTCTGTTACTTTGAAGCCACTGTAACTCAAATAACAGCTGTATGCATATGTACTTTTACAGACAAAACGTGCTGTCAGAAGTAGCCAAGCCATTGAATGCATGTGCTTAATATTAATTGAATCAGTAGCAAGATATTCTTGAGCATTCAGCAAGGTTTAGACAGTAATCATTCACAAACGAGATGCTGCAACTATTACATTGAACGTTTCTATTTGTATTTCACATCCATATGTTCCTCAGTCATACACATCACTTAGTACGTCTCATTAAAATTACTTTGTGACACTCTGTAATATCCATTGGAATAACAGTGAAAATAAACTAAATCATATGAAAGCCACCAATAATGTGTACAACAAATCATGTACAGTCTATCTGAAATACAGTAGTTGGCATTGATAGCTGATTAATGATTTTTTTTTTCCACTGACATAGCTGTTTTTAAATTTATTAGACTTAAACACACCTCATATTAAATTAATCCGCCCCATGCAACTCGTAGTGTATTTTTATACTTTCAATAGATGTTTTTTTTAAATTTTATTTTTCATGCAAAGCCTCTGTTGTACATTGTCACTACTTTTGAACAGTCTTGATTCACGTTCTTGTCTGTAATGCCTTTTTTTGCATTCATCAAATTAGTATAGTAATTTTGCATGTATCTTGCATTGTCACCATTATTGTCTGATCCACTTTCAATTGTTAATAAAGTTTTTAATTTTTATAACTGTGTATGTTGATTTGTAAATATCTGACACGCCTACAATACACTTGATGTGGGAAAGGATGAAAAAAATCCATCCATTATATAGCAATCCCATTAATTATATACATTAATGTGTTGTAATTTGGATTGTTGAACCTATAATTTAGTTCACAAGTAGCTTGTATATCACATGAATTTTGTAATTTAACCAGGCAGAGGAACTTGCACTGTTGTTAAACCGTTCAATCGATCCCAATTCTGGTGGTTGGTGATATCCTGTAAATGTGTCATTATCCACACCACTTATCCTGTCAGGGTCGCGGGAGGGTGCTGGAGCCTATCCCAGCTGACTGCAGGCGAAAGGCGCACTACACCCTGAACTGGTTGCCAGCCAGTCACAGGGCAGATCCTGTAAATGTAAAATATGTATATATAGATATGTATAACGCACACACACACACACACACATATATATATATATATATACAGATAAGCTTATAACAGATATTTACTTGAGTAATATCTTGGAAATGATGCAAAATCACCAAATATGAAGTATATTTAATTAAAAGACTGTTCTAATAGTTTTTTTTAAATTCTTGAATACGATCTAAATGGAGACATCTTTGCAGACATTTATTTTCTAAACATTTCTTAAAACTGACCACAAGCGCCACACTCCAGCAGTGTTGGTTTGCAAGGCCCAGTGGTAACTTGAACACAGTGTTTTGTTCTGAGACGTGCAAAAAACAGCTAATTTGGCACAATATTTGCAAAGTATGTAAATTATTTTTTAAGTATATCAAACTGCGTTAAAATATTTAACTGAGTTAATTTTTTTTGATTAATCACCTGAGTTAATGCTTTAATTTTGACAGCCCTAATATATATATATGTATATATTTGTATATATATATATATATATATATATATGTATATATATATATATATATATATATATATATATATATATATATATATATATATATATATATATATATGTATATAGGTAATTACCCACATTTGCATTTGTAAGACCAAAGAAATTTTGCAATCAATGAAGCTACCATAAGTGAATTTCAGTGATCAAAACACGATGAAAAGGGGAGAGGATTAGTGAAGTGGGCTATCGTGTTTCCAGCGAGATCAAATTAAGTGGCAAAATACAGATAGGTGTTATCCTGTTGGAGAACACGTAATTGTATTCCAATTGACTTATTTGTTTATTTTTTATAACCACTGATAGCCGCGTCAAGAGTAGCAAAAGAATAAAAAAATAAGTAAAGTCACTCGTGTTCTGCGTCGGACTCGAGGTGCATTCACTGACCACTTACGCAGTAGGAAAGTTACCAGGGGATACTGATTCTGGCAGCACCCGCCAGAATAAGTACCCCCACCTCTAATCACAAAAATATTAACCCAACCCATCAAGTGCCTTATTCTGTGTACTTATTGGATCATCCTGAGTAAGTGTGGCAAATTTTAGCAGGATCCCTCTTTCCAAAGCAAAGTTACTGGGGGGATACAGATTCTGGCAGGTGCTGCCACAATAAGTACCCCCCTCCAATCACAAAAATATTAACCCCAACCATCAAGTGACTTATTCTGTGTACTTATTGGATCATTTTGAGTATGTGTGGCAAATTTGAGCAGGGTCCCTTTTTTCTAGGCAAAGTTACTGGGGGGATACAGATTCTGGCAGCACCTGCCACAATAATTACCCCCCTCCAATTACAAAAATATTAACCATTAGGAATAGCACAGGCTACTAAATTAAAGATTTTGAAAGGAACTGGGAAGTTGTGAACAAACATGAATTGCTCGTAAGATAGCATAATACCCGATTCATCAAAAAATTTAGGAGGTGATTAATTCCTTTTTTGTGCCATTTGGGAAGAAATAGACACTTGTTTTTTAACAAGTATTTTGGAGTTGTTCCAAACGAGAGTTTTATGAGGTGAGAAATTGTGGACAAAGGCCAATACCCACGCTAGAAGGGCCTGCTGATAAAAATCGGAGAGTTTGATAGATAATTTGTTTGGCACAAAATTACACTGAAGAAGAAAATGAAGCTCGCTTTTCGGCGGAAAGTCGGTATCATATTTTCCATGAACAGTCCGAAAATGCTGCTTCACATTTCCCTTCTTTGGTATTGCAATGGTCAACTGGCTAATGAGGCAAACGTACTTCAAAAATGTCACCCACTCATGTTTATACCCCCTTTAGTACAAGAGAATAAAACGAGGGCTTAAAATTGGAGGCAACTAACTCGCTAGCTTGTTAGTTGTGCTGCACTTAGCACCGTTGTTTGCGCATGCGTGGTGACCTATGTGTCACAAAAAAATCAGGTGTCATCTGACTAGGTGCCCTGTATCAATCACATGACGATAGGCTGACATCTATTTTTTAATGTCATGCGATCTACCCATACTACCTTTGTGATCGACTGGTCGATCGCGATCGACGTAATGAGCACCCCTGCTACAGAATGAGCTACCTGGTTTTTATCTTTTAGAAAAGGTCGTATCATGTGCAAGTTGAGTAATCCTAAATTCCCTGCCAAAAATGGTGGTCCTTTCCAGTTTTCAGTCATTACGAATATAAATAGATAATAGCTCTGTAACGATAATAAACAAGAAGGGGGAAATGGGGCAGCCCTGTATAACCCCTCTGTTGACAGAGAATCTATTAGATGTTTTCTGATTCACCATCACCAAGTTAATGATATCTTTGTAAAACATTCGGACAACAGTAACAAAGTTGTTCCCAAAACCAAAAGCCCGAAGAGATTGGAAAAGAAATGCATTTTCAACAGTGTCAAAGGCTTTATAAAAGTCCAACAACAAAATAAGAGCCGTAGATTTGACATCATCTGCGTAATCTAGCAAATCCTAAATCAGTTGATGTGGCAATTTTTCATAAATCCTGTTTGTGTTTCAGCAATGATGGAGCTCAGGTCTTTCTTCAGCCTGTTTGTGTAAGATAAGGTGAAATCAAAAATCAAAGAATATCTGACTAAATTAAACAAATTCAAAATAATTGCTATATCAGAACTTGGCTTGATAATAAAAAAATGAATGACATGAATATGGAAGGATATACATTATTTACAACAAATAGGGAGAATAGAAAGGGGGGTGGTGGCAATATATGTGGATAATTCTCTTAGATGCAATATCATAGATTGCATGACAAACACAATAGAGAACACAATGGAATGTTTAACTATTGAAATATACAAAAATAATTTATCAAATATCATCATAAGCTGTATTTATAGGACACCAGGATCATGCCTTGACCTATTCAACAAAGAATTAATGAACATGCTTAGTCACTCAAATGACAAAAAAAACACGAATAATGTGTGGTGACTTTAACATTAACATGCTAAACCCAAACGGACACCAAAAAACAACAGATTGTATAAATACAATGTATAGCAACGGTCTTTTCCCTGTAATTACGAAACCCAGTAGAATAACAGTTGATACAGCCACACTAATAGATAATATATTTATAAATAAAATTGACTATAAAATACAAAATGGACTTCTCATCAATGACATAAGTGACCATCTTCCTGTCTTTGCAGTTCTTCAAAATTATTTTGATAAAAAAACAAAGGTAACAACTAAAATATCAGAAATAAGACCAAAAACACAGTGTTCCATTGCTGCCTTTAAGTTGGACATCGAAAATCAAAACTGGTCTGAAGTTTATTCAAACAATGATCCAAATCTTGCATATGACGCATTTCAATCTATCATAATCTCCTTATACAATAAATATTTTCCATTAATTAAAATAACTAAGAAATATAAAGGCTTAGATAAGCCTTGGATGACAAAGGGTATAGAGAACGCATGTAAAAAGAAAAACATTTTATATAGAACATTCCTCACACTGAGAACAAAAGATGCCGAAAGTAAGTATAAAACTTTTAAAAACAAATTAGTGAATATTATAAAAACAAGCAAGAGAGATCATTATCATACATTGTTAGAGCAAAATAAAAACAACACACAAGAAATATGGAAAATATTAAATCACGCAATTAAACATTGTTCCAAAATAATAGACTATCCAGAATACTTTCTAAAAGATACAAATATAGTTTTTGAAAAAACTGTAGAAATAGCAAACGAATTTAATAAATATTTTGTCAATATCGGCAGCAACCGCGCAAAGGAAATTCCTAAACCAAAGAACACCTTTGAAATAGATAATTATATTAAAAACAACTCCTCTACTATGTTTCTTAGTGCTGTAAATGATAGTGAGGTATTAAATATTGTAAAATCATTCAAAAATAAAAAGTCTGCCGATTGTTATAATATTGATATGCCATTAGTAAAGACTATTATTGAACATGTAGTGCAACCCTTTACTTATATATGTAATCTGTCATTCAAATCTGGTATCTTTCCATCCAAAATGAAAATAGCAAAAGTCATCCCATTTTATAAAAATGGAGACAGGCACCTAATTCACCAATTATAGACCAATTTCATTATTACCAGAGTTCTCAGAAATTTTAGAAAAACTATTTTCAAATAGACTTGATAACTTTATCCAAAAACATATGCTCTTAAATGAACAACAACATGGCTTCAGAGAAAAACGTACCACTTCAATGGCAGTAATGGAACTTGTCGAAGAAATAGCCACTAGCATAGACAGCAAAGAGTTCACTGTGGGGATTTTCATCAACCTAAAAAAAGCTTTTGACACTATAGATCATAGTATATTACTAAATAAATTAATGAGATATGGCATAAGATGTGGAGCATATGAATGGATGAAAAGTTATTTAGAAAATAGATATCAGTATGTGCAGTTTAAAAATACAAAATACAATCAACTACAGATTACACATGGGGTTACTCAGGGGTCTGTGCTAGGCCCCAATTTGTTTATATTGTATATAAATTATATTTGTTGTGTCTCAAAAACACTAAAAAGTGTCTTATTTGCAGACGACACAACTTTCTATTGTTCTGGAAAAAATCTAAAACAGCTTCTGACTATTGTGGAAAATGAATTGATCATATTAAAAAAATGGTTTGACACAAACAAATTATCACTCAACTTAGACAAAACAAAGTTCATTGTTTTTGGCACGAGAACAATCAAACACCAAGTAAAAATCAATGTAAACGCAACTGAAATAGAAAGAGTGTCTGAGAATAAATTCCTTGGAGTACTAATTGATGCCAAATTCTCCTGGAAGTCACATATAGATAATGTAAAAAATAAAATGTCAAAAATTATTGGAATCTTATATAAAACCAAAATCATAAAAAACACTGGACTTGATGGTAAACTGTCCATTGTGCCGATAGATGGTATTCTCATGAGGTTAGGCTTGCTGTTGAGAGTGGCATGGGGGTTGTGTCTCATGGTTGGAATGGGAAATATGTCAATTTGGGACACATCGTCAGTAGTGTTCCATCAAATCACTGGGTGTTTCGGCCTTTATCACTAGACACCCTCATCGATGGTGGCCAGCGGCGGGTTGATCACGCCCGCGCTTGTGTCCCATGCCCAATCAACTGTGGAGGATGGTTCTGCCCTGGGTACTCAAGTGGGATGACGGAGATTCGTGGTGGGATGGGGAGGGGGGCGCGGGGGTCATGTTGCTGATCTATGAGCCCAGTAGGGGTTCTTCCTCTTCATCCAGATCCACTGGCTGCTTCTTTCAGCCGCTTTAGAGAGCGATCTGACTGTGTGCCGCAGAGCCTGTCCATGGATGCCCAGGTCTTTCAGCAGCTTGATGGTTGATGAGGCCAGAAACCCTCTGCATCCAACTTCGACGGGATAAACCTTGGCTTTCCACCCTCGTTGTTGTGCGTCCGCCGCCAGTTCAGTGTAGCGCAACTTCTTACGCTCATAGGCCTCTTCAACTGCATTTTCCCATGGGACTGTGAGCTCTGCAATGTAGACAGTCTTCAATGAATGGGACCACAGCACTAAGTCTGGCCTTAGGCTGGTGGTTGCAATCTCTGCTGGAAAGATTAGTTGCTGACCTATGTCGACCAGCATCTTCCAATCCCGAGCCTTGGTTAGCTGACCAACTTCTGGCTTGAGAAAAGGATGGTTGGGCTTTTTCTGTCCCTCTCGGACAAATTTTGGTGCTGTAATGGTAGTGGTGGCTCTTAAGGGCAAGGAGTTGATGGTATTTCTCTTGCTTTCAAGCACTGCTGCCAAGCTCTGAAGGACCTGGTTGTGCCTCCAGGTATAGCGGCCTTGTGTGAGGCTGGTCTTACAACCAGTCAGGATGTGTTTGAGAGTTGCTGGTGTTGTTGTTGTTGTTGTTGTTGAATCATCTCAGGCGCCTGAGGATATCCTTCAGAAGCGCTAGACTGCCTCGAGGTAGACGGACGAGCTCGTCCATCGATTGGCCTTGCTGCCGTTGGTAGCGGTTGATCTGTAAGGCGGGACACCTCAGCCAGAGGTGCTCCGCAGTCTCCTCCTCCTCATTGCATAGTCTGCAGTTTGGGTCCTCCGTCTGGTTCGTTAGATGTTGCCACCTTCGGAGGGATGGATGGTGGCCGCTTCGAAACCGCACAAGGTCCGTGACGTCGGCTTTTGATAACTCGGCCAGTTGCTGGTGTTGGGCAGAGGGCACAGGTTGGATCTTCGCCATACCACTGGTGGAGGTTTTTTGGGGATGGGAGCACGTCATTGGTAGCTCTGATGATGAAGCTGATGTTGCTAGCTTCCATCTCCCAGAGATCCCTCCAGCCAAGCTTTCTTTTCTCCAGGCCTTCCCACCTCATCCACTGTCCCTGCTTGGCAAGCGAGACAGCCTTTGCAGACCTTTCAGCCTCTTCCTGGCGGCGCACCTCCTCCACGACCATTTTTTTCCTCTCTGCGGTTGAGGCCTTACACCAAGTTGGTTTGCTTGCTGTAAGGCCAAAGCCTCCTCTTCCCCTCTGGACGTGTCCCACAATATCGCTGTGCCTCAGGGCTGCTGTGGCATGCTGCACTGCACTGGATGGTGTCCATTTCCATCCAGTTGACAGGGGTGGTACCGTTTCACTGATGGTCCGGTCTCTGGAGTCCGTCAGCGTCATCTGTAGTCTCACTTTAGAGCACTTGTATTCTTCAGTGAGACTTGTGATGGGCAGTTCGAGGACTCCTTTGCCATAGAGGCTGATGTTATTCAGACAGTGTGGGACACCAAGCCACTGTTTCACATATACTGTGATGGCTCGCTCCATCTTCTCCACAGTTGTTAGTGGGACCTCGTAGACAGTGAGTGGCCACATCACCCGAGGGAGAAGCCCAAATTGCAGACACCAGAGCTTGAGCTTCCCTGGTAGTGGAGTCTTGTTGATGTTGTTCAGGCCGTTGATGATATCCTGTCTTAGCTGCTGCACCTGGTCTTTATCCTTAAGACTTGAGTCATACCATCTGCCCAGGCTTTTGACAGGTTGTTCTGCCACCGTTGGTATTGGTTCGTCACCAATGCAGAACTTCACGTCTTTTAGCTCTCCCTTGATTATCGAGATGCTACGTGACTTGTTCGGCTTGATTTTCATCCAGGCCCAGCTGATGTTTTCCTGCAGCTTACCAAGTAGCCGCCTGGTGCAAGCTGCAGTGGTGGTCAGAGTGGTCATGTCGTCCATATATGCTCGGACGGGTGGAAGGCGGATCCCGTTCCTGGTTCGCTCACCCCCCGCCACCCATTTTGAGGCTCTGATGATGACCTCCATGGCCATTGTAAAGGCCAGGGGTGAGATCGTGCAACCTGCCATGATGCCGACTTCTACTTGCTGCCATGATGTTTTGAAGTCGGGTGTTGTGAAGCACAGCTGCAGGTCTTCAAAGTAGGATTTTACCAAGGTAGTGATGGATGTTGGAACGCGGAAGAAGTTGAAGGACTCCCAGAGAAGGCTATGCGGAACTGAACCAAAGGCATTGGCTAGGTTGAGAAAGGTGACATGAAGATCCCCTTTGTTCTTCTTCGCTGCTTGAATCTGATGCCAGATCATACTGCTGTGCTCCAAGCAGCCAGAAAATCCAGAAATTCCAGCCTTCTGTACGGATGTGTCAATGTACTCGTTCTTCTCCAGGTAGGTGGACAGCCTTTGTGTCAAGACGCTGAAAAAGATTTTCCCTTCAACGTTGAGAAGGCTGATTGGCCGAAATTGACTGATATCTGCCGCGTCCTTCTCTTTTGGAATTAGTACACCTCCAGCCCTTCGCCATGCCTTTGGTATTATCCCCCTCTGCCAGACGATTCTCATTAGCCTCCGAAGATAGCGTAGGACATCTGGTGAGGTCTTGTAGAGCTTATATGGCACTCCATTTGGTCCTGGTGCAGATCCTGATCTTGCACGCCGCACCATGTTCTCCACTTCTTTCCATTTTGGAGGGCCGGTCTCGATGTTGACCTCTGGTGGTCGAATGGGGGGGATATCATGTGGGATGGCTAGCTGTTCATGCCTTTTCATGTCTTGGTAGACCTTTTCCAGGTGCTCTTCAAGTTCCTTCTTTGAAGTTTGCAGGAACCCGCTTTTGTCCTTAGCGAAGAGATCTTTGACAAACTTGAAGGGATTTTTATAGAACCGGGTTCTTGTGTGTTCCTTCTTCCTGCGAAGTTTCCTCAAGTTCTCTGCTCTTCGTAAGGTTTTCAACCGGAGCTTGATGTCGCCATGGAGCAGCATGAGACCTTCTCTCTCTGGATCAGAGGCTTTTCTCCACTGTTTCCGCAGGTCCCTTCTTTCCCTGATCAGTCTCTCTATCTCTTGTTGCCTCCTAGGTTTGGTTGGTGGTGGTATTTTGTTGGTGGTTTTCCAGCTGTTCACTCCAAAGCACTCCTCTCCATAGTGGTAGATGATGTCACCGATGTGTTCCAGCTTTTTCTCTGCAGTGCCCACTTGTTGCTCCAAGATTTTCACCAGGTCGTTATTGACGGTTTCCCACTCTCTCTTCTCAAAAGTTTTGGGCCACCTCACACTCGGTCTGTGCCCTTTGATCTTGTTCTCTTTGGGAGGTCTCTGTGGTTGGGTGGGTTCTACCTCCTGCAATTCTGTGTTTATAATACCCTCCTCAGTGACAGGGGTGCTGATGCTCTGCGAACTTTGGGTTTTTTCCCGTCGCTGTGCTTCACTTGACTGATTTGACGCATTACTTCGTAAGAAGTATTGGTCAATGCGAGGCCCTTGACTCGGCTTTCCCAAACACCGCTTCTTTCCTTGGTGGATCTTCAACCCTGTAACTGATGTTACTTTTGCCCAGCCACAGGTGCAGACCTGAAGTGAGTGTCCTGCTGCCATTGTCTCATGCACCGTGTTCTTGCTCGTAGTCATGTTCGTTCCTAGGTCTGTAACCGTGTGGTCAGTCATTGAGCCATCTTGCGCCCCCGCTCTCGCAGGCTCTCGGGGTGTCATTCTTTGTAGACTTTCTGTAGCACTTGGCGGGTGTCGCCAACAAACTGAACACAGTGTCAGAGACTGCCAGCATGGGTAGCTAGCCCATGTCAGCCCCAGTGGGGTCTATTCCCTCCTGTCAGCAGTCTCTCCAGGCTGTCACACAGACTTTCCTATGTTGTCAGCTGTCCTTTCACAGCAGTCACTGGACTAGTCCAGATACTCAAAATCATAAAACACACTGGACGTGATGGTAAACTGTCCATTGTGCCGATAGATGGTATTCTCATGAGGTTAGGCTTGCTGTTGAGAGTGGCATGGGGGTTGTGTCGCATGGTTGGAATGGGAAAGATGTCAATTGGATGTACAAAATAAGAAGTCTCTATACACATTATATTGTTCCCTATTGTTACCATACCTTACTTATTGTGTGGAAATATGGGGAAACGCCCATTAAACCAACCTTCTACCTCTTTTCAAACTACAAAAAAAAAGCAATCAGAATTATTAATCGATCAAAATTTAATGAACCCACAAATCCATTATTTATCAAATTAAAAACTATGAAATTTTATGATCTTGTTGAATTTAAAATCGCGCAAATAATGTATAAAGTACATAATAATATGATCTGCCGCAATACTCAGAAGCTGCTTGAAATGAGAGAAAGTTGTTACAACTTACGGGGCACAAGTCTGTATAAAAAACCTAAACCAAGAACAGACATTAGGCTTCGGTGTGTTTCTGTAAAAGGTGTAATTCTGTGGAATAACTTTGAAACGGTCCTGAAAAGATGTAAATCACTTATTGTGTTCAAAAACATGTTCAAAAGTAAAGTACAAAAAAACTAAATAAACCAAATATAAGTAAGTAAATTGCCTAAAATGTGAAATCTGTATTATGTATAACACTGAGTATAATGTAAATATTGTTATATATTAGATTTTATATGGACGATCTATTGTATTAGATCTAAATTAAGTAAAAATGCACTGAGAACAGGGGGTAGGACTCGATAAGTTCTCTACTTCTTCCTACTCCGTATTGAACATGTAGACTGTGCCTATGACATTCCTTCTTCTCTTCTTTCCTTTTAAATCTTTTTACTTATGACTATATTAATTGCAGCAGCGGCTTCTCGAGGAATGGGCGGAAGTGACGTAGGAGCTGACGCGCCATCGTGGCAGTAATGCCATCCCTCGTTTATCGCGGGGGATACGTTAAAAAAAATAACCCACGATAGGTGAAATCCGCAAAGTCGTCAGCTTTATTTATTTTCTTTTTTCATTATTTTACAATGCATTTAATATGATGCATTGTTGTAGTTTTTTGTGCGTGTAGATAGGAAGTTGCGATCCTGCAGTGCCACCTTGTGGCATTGCTGCATTTGTTTTAACCGTGTTATTTCTTCTTCTATCTTTTTTTGTTATTCGACTTCCAGGTTGCTTCACTTTGAGACGTGTGCTCATATGTTGACAGAGGAGCGGTAAAAAAAAAAAAAAGCCATCTATATTATATATTAACACACACGAGGTATAGAGAATTAATTTGATTGTTTTGGGAAATAATTGACATTGTGATTGTTCGTTATTTTACATTGTAGCTCAGAATCTCGATGTGTATCCCAAGCTAAGGAAGATAGCTGACTGTCGGAACTGTTAACTAGCGCCCTTGGAGAGCGGAATGAGGTCCGGTAGTGTATAAAATGTTAAATGTATTAAAAATGTAAATTATTAGTTGGCTGGCAAATTGAAATTGTGTCATTTGATTGATTTATATTTCTTCATTCCTTTGTATTGAGTTGATAGGAGCTGTAAGAGACAGTTTTTATTGTGCTATATTTTATTTTATGTTAGGAATTTACAAAGATTCGTGTTTAGTGCTTATAGGTGAACTATGGGATTTAAATAATGGTGTAGTTAATTTGATCATTCTGGTTTGTGATTGACTGCGCATGTGCGTGTGGCGAGATCCTCCTGTGTATACAGAGGAAGAGTAGACGGTGTGCTTGTCGTGTTCTTCAGGTGGAACAAAATATACGACAACTGCGAGCTTGTCTGTGGCTTTTATTTGTCTCTGCTACACATCACATACAAAGCAACAGCGCACGCGCAAATATATCCTGTCCGTTCCGTAACCAAAGATCAGTTGTAGGCAAGATGAATCAGTCCAATGTACAGTACTGTCGTTCACAAAACAATACAATACACCACAGTGCTGGTAGTCGTGGAAGTGAAGCAGCTTTTCACCGTTCCCGTAGCGTTCTCATAGTTCAAGTAGATGTTTTCCATTCGTTGTACTGAACGACATTGCTCACTGTACTAGTTTGTGAAACTTTTAATACAAGAAGACGAAATAGTTCCTTTGGGTCCGTGTGAGTACTTGAATGAAAGTGAAAACTGTGGATAAAATGATGTGCTGCCACGGACAAGTCAGAACGACCTTCGACTGCCGCGATAGCTGAAACGCGATATAGCGAGGGATTACTTTGCTCTTGTTTACTTTTTTATTATTTTGTTATATATTTTTTTTATCTACCGAATTAAAATATGCAAATAGAACAGCCAGGGGTAAAAACAAACACAGAGGCAAAGAAAGATATTTGATAATTAAGTGTTAGAGCGTGACGTCATTAGCAAGTGCGCAGCCTCCGAAGGAACCCGACCAGTGGCGACCACATTGAGCAACCCGTCCACATCTAGTACAGAGTCGCCAGTAAGAATCTAATTATGTTGCGCTAACGCCATCTGTTTAGCGACCAAAAGCTAATTGCTGCCCTGAGCAGTGTTGTTAATTTCAACACCGTCGAAGAAGTGTTGTTACTCTTGGGGGGTCGAAGGTGTAAACATCGATGCCTGGATGCTTCCTCACGTTTAACAAAAGATTAGTGTATCGAAATGAAATATAACTAGTTGGGGTTCGTGAGTGCATTCATGCTTTTGTCCGCTCCAACCTGTGTAAGTGGAGAAGAGATCATCACGGTATTTTTTATTTTGTAGAGGTGATCACACGAGCTTACGTTTGATGTCAATAAATCCAAACTATATAGTGCAGATTGCTTTTATACTTACACAGGTTGACGTGGACAAGAGTAGTAATATGCATTTACATTTCGGTGGCGATCGGTCGCCGTTTTTGACAACAGAACTGAGAATTCGAGCAATATTGCCTTGTTTGCCTCCCTGCTTTGACGTCAACGCAGAAACCAGAAAAAATGCATCGAGCTGCAAAAGGGGGCGTGCTTGTTGTAAACTAAAAAAAAAAAATATATATTTATATATTCTTGATGTAGTTTTTACATTCAAACCTATTATATAAGTGCTAATGTCAGTGAAGTGTCCCTTTAAGGACCTTATTATATGAGGCTCCCCGGCCCACTAGAGCTACCAGTGCCATCAAAATGAGGAACGAAAAATATCTAGGTCCATAGTTCCTTTGTAGTTGAAAAACACCACAGTAGTGTTATTGTTTATTTTGAAATCTTGGTATTTTGTTTCCAATTGCATGTTTTCTTTTTAATCTGGAATAACTTTGATATTTGTTCCCCAAATGTAAAGTGCGCTATAAATAAAATCTATTATTATTAGGCGTTCAGAAGGTCACTGGTTGCTACTGGAATCCTCTCATCATGGAGCTGCTGGGTTCTTCATGAATTTATGAGCGATTAACACAACAAAGGGAAGCGCTATAAATCTCTCAGGATGCACTGTATTTGAGTCCATACTGTATGTATAATTTTGACCCTGTGTGGATTACACAAAATCAGATTTGTGCACCCAATTCATTAAAAAATAATAATTTCAACATTGTTTTAGGATTACTCATCTCTGTAAAAACAGTTGAAATAAATAATAAAAGCCCTAAATTATTTTGAAATTCATTCCCATTACCTGAATAAATATCAATGGACTTAACCACATCATATATAAATAAATGAAAAAATACTTGAGACCAAAAATTATTTTTTTATTAGCAGTCACCCAAATCCCTCATATCAAATGTATTCTTATCAGCGAATTAAGAGGTGATATGAAATTCATACGTATAATATTCTAATATCCAACTGAAACCCTTTGTGCTACACTTATTTTACAAAATTTCATAAATGACCATCATTGACCGGTGTATCGTAATAATATTTGAGAATTTTTTTACAGGCATGAACAAATATACTTCAGCAAATACAATTATTTTGTCATAAAACCTTTGGTAACTTTCTGTTAAAAAGATAAAAACCCACAATAGTCTCTGACATAACTTGAAACAGACAAAAGTAATAATAAATACCTTTGAAAAATACTGATAATCTACTAATGAAAACAAGGCTTTGATTTGTAGGCAAGAGAGTCATAAAAAAATACATAAAACAAGCCTTTACAAAAAATATGGTTCCTTCGTGCAATATTTTGTTGCATGCATTTTGTGAAGAAATCACTTTAATGAAATGATTTCTGTTACTCTCAATGAGATTTCAGCCTCTGTCGACATTTCATCCCACTCCCAACTGCTCCAGATGTGGCTTTACCAGACTGGAACTGAAGTTTCAGTTCTTTTAGAGGCCAGTGCCTTGATAGTCAGGAGTCAGTTGTTCAAAAAATGTAATCTGGATAAAAAAAAAAATGGTATCCAGACCCCTCTGAATTGTTTTGAATAACAAACTTCTAACGTGGAATACATGGTCTCATTCGATTTTGAATTCTTCTTTAGTTTTTGATCAACCCATTTTCAAGATTTGATCCTGTCTGATTACCTTTGGACAACTGGCCCCTTGAGATTTCATCTTATCACCTCGTGTAGATGGAGCAAAGCGACCCCAAAACATAACAAAGCCACCTCGTTTATCACACACGTAGGTCAGTGTTTTCTTCTATGTATGTCTTATTTTTGCATCAGTAGAGCTGATGTGACTAGCCCAAGCTCCAGTCTCATCAATCTCAAGTTATTTCAGTGAACATTGACCTTCAAAACCAAAACAGTAAAAGTGGTCACTAAACTATGTGTTAACACAATACATGTTGTAACTGGCGTGACATAGCTTGACATGTCAGTTATTTCAGGATGGACCATTTGATCTGCTCCTTGGCCGACTGCAGAACCTGAAAGAATCAGATAATTCAGCATGATCACAGGCATTTTTGTTTGAAACTTCACTATATTTCTTGACACCCTTTTGAACTTGTGTCACCATCCTAAGACATAACCAAGATGTCACACTGAGCCTGATATCTGGCATTTGCATGCATATCAAATAGATTTAGACAACAAACTGTGAGAATATGTAAATAGTTTGTGTATTTTTAATCATGTTTTTATACACTATTTGTATCAATGATAATTACACACACACTCACAGCTACTCACATTATTGCTTCAGCACACATGCGCACAACTGGCACACCCACACCCTTGTTTAAGTTTCACTTTCCATAAGTTTCGTTTTCCTCTGAATAAAAGATCAAGTGGTTGGTCGGGGAAGTCAGTGAGAGTGCGGGAGATTGAACTGGCAAGACGCCTACTTCACCTCCTGACTTCTCCTCCCATCCGCGATGGTAAAAAGACAAAACCTTCCCTGGTTATTCCTCTGGTTCTCTGCATTTAATTCAGTCTAAGAAGGCGTCAGGACCTTTTTAAACTTGACACAAACATACAACGGAGAAAAGGCATTTCCAAATAAAGCGATGCCTTTTGCAATGTCACTAACCAGTCAAAACTTTATAAGTTAGTTTTCGTTTAAATAATTCGGGAATATTCAATGTGATTAAAACACAGTACATGACAGTGTGGATTACTGTGACGTTAGTACAAACTTATATTAGTTGTCAGAGCCAGTTTTTCAGTTAAGTGCTGACAGAGTTAAAGAAACAGAAAGACAGAAATGTAAAGCTTTTGTACAAACAAACACTCTTACAGGCAAAGAAAATGCAAATACAAGAAATAAACAATGAACATCTACATTACCACTACCAGCTACAGACAGAGCACTCATTAATTAAAGCATTCTGTAAGAGCAGAAAGCAATAAAGTTACAGCAAGTGATTAATGCAGAGCTGGGCACTTGACCCTTTTTTGACAGTCAGTCCCTGCCCAGCGGCGGGCTGGGGGGCCAGACTGTTCCGCTCCTGGGATGGACTGTCCAGCTCTGCAATTTTGTTTGGTTGGCAAGCACAGATATTAGCACAACAGTGATTAGTCAGCCTCTTGTGCACTTCAGTATGCAAGTGCTGCTTGTGATGTCATGATGTCATGCAATCATCTCGGACATCCTTGTCGCCAAACTGGACATTTTCGGCCTCCCTACCCTCACACGCATCTGGATTAAGGACTTTCTGACCAACAGACCCCAGACTGTGTTGCTCGGCCCCTACACGACCTCCACCCGTACGCTGAGCACTGGTTCCCCTCAAGGATGCGTGCTGAGCCCTTTCCTATACGCCCTCTACACCTACGACTGCAGCCCGGCCCACAGTAACAACACCATCGTCAAGTTTGCTGACGATACGACAGTGGTCGGTCTGATCTCGGAAGGTGACGAGACAGCCTACAGAGAGGAGGTCCAGAGACTGACGGCTTGGTGCGAGGACAAAGGACTGCAACTCAACATTGCAAAAACAAAGGAGATCGTCATCGACTTCAGGAGGAACAAGACGGTGCCGCCCCCCCCCTGCATCGAAGGCGTGTGTGTGGAGAGGGTCCACACGTTCAAGTTCCTGGGAGTACAGATCTCCGATGAACTTTCTTGGACACACAACACCACAGCAGTGGTAAAGAAGGTCCACCAGCGTCTGCACTTCCTGAGAGTCCTCAGGAAATTTGACCTGGACAGGAAGCTGCTGCTGGCCTTCTACCACTCGTCCATCGAGAGCCTGCTGACGTACTGTGTCTCCACCTGGTACAGCGGCTGCACTGAGGCTCCAGAGGACGGTCAAAACAGCGCAAAGTATTATTGGCTGCCCTCTCCCCACACTGTCGGACATCTACATCGCCTCAGCAGGGCTCTCAATATCGTCAAAGACAATACCCACCCAAACTCACACCAGTTCAACCTGATGCCCTCTGGCAGGCGCTACAGGTGCATCAAATCAAGGACTAATAGACTGAGAAACAGTTTCTTTCCAAGAGCCATCTCCATTCTAAACTCTCACACACACACACACACGACCACCCTTACCTTGCAGAACAGCGACGTGATGTGTTTTTATATATCCTATTCAGTATTATTTTCCATCGCACTAACAATTCTCTTATCTAATTTATATATTTAACTGAATTATTGCATTGCACTGGAGAGGGGAGCTCTCTAATCTCATTGCACACTTGTGTACAATGACAATAAAGGGATTTCTCATTCTCATTCTCATTTAACCACTATTATTCCGTATGTTCAGCAAGATGTAGACTGTTGACTCATCACTGTGATCATGTTATCAAATAAGTTATTCAAATGCATTGCTTGTACACCTGCTGCCCAAAAAAATAGAATTCGATTCACTTTCACAATGATGTTGAGAGAAATCTAAAAGGTAAATGTAAAATGTAGGGCAGGACAATTTTGGGAAAATAATAATCCTGATCATTTTTATTGAGAGTGAAATGACGATTATTCCAATGATTATTCATTGCTTTCAGAATTTAGGATGTACAGTGTCCTTGAGGGTCTTGAAAGGCACTTGCAAATTAAATTATTATTATTATTATTATTTAGTCAAATACTCAAAACAATCATCAAAACCAAAGGCCGAGTCATCCCTGCATGATGAACACTTTATTCTTGAACACGTGAAGTGATGTTATTTGTTTATATGATTGCCTTTTTGTCGCGTATAATTGTTCAATAAAAAAACTAAAAAAACAACTTTATTCTTGAACACTATTCTTTTTGTGAAGTAAAGTGAATTGCAGTGACCCAGCACCTGAAATTAATGCAGTGATAGTTAGAGATGTTCTCATTGTTCTCCTTAAATTTAGCTGTTTAATTCAAAGTTATCAAATATCAGTTATTTAAACCACATTATTTACACGACAAGTTTGGTTTTGTAGAGAAATAACCTACGTGTATTTTGACAAATATATAACAACTCAGTCATACTCTCCAACTTCATCTGTTTTCAGGTTTTTTTTACGTTTTTCCTGAAAACTCAAAATGTTTACAACTCATGAACACACTATTCGTAACTCCTCTTTTTGCCTCCACAGCAAAAACATTAAATATCCCACAACCCTGTGCCCTCTCCTCCTTTTCCCCAAGTAACACTGCCCCCTAGCAGTGTGGCATGTGAAGGTTATTACTTTTAACGCCGTCAATTTTTTTAACGAGCGATTAAAACTCATCTTGGCTTGATAAACAATGTAGTCCTATGACGTAGCGCTGACGCTCGCGAGACCGGAAAAAAACATCAAGCACGCGAAATTTAGGACACGCCTGCATGGGCTTGCTGTGGGGAGTTTTTGCCGTTGTTCTGCCAAAATGTCCTACCCGTACGAATCGTCCTACCGGAGGCTGTTTTGACAGCCTAATCAAGGGGTCGGGAACCAATGGCTCGCGAGCCAGCTGTGGCTCTTTTGATGATTGCATCTGGCTCGCAGATAAAACAAAATATTCTCACTTGTTTTAATCCATCCATCGATTTTTCACTACTCATGTCCTGTTCAGGGCTGCAGTTTGCTGCAGGAGCAATTGTCCATTATTTTAATTGGATGATACTGGCCTACGTTGGCCGTTGCTGGGTAAACAGGTAAACGCCCCCTTTTGAATTAGTCTGCTCGGTCATTAGCTCAAAGCTAACCCTTCGACAAAGAAGATGGCAAAAAGAAAAAAAGATGACGAGTATCGTACATTTCGGGACGAATGGACCGAAGAATTCGCCTTTGTGGAGAGAGCAGGTTCTGTGGTGTGTCTAATTTGCAATGACAAAATTGCATCGATGAAACGGTCGAATGTAAAGCGGCACTTCAACACGCGCCATGCTACCTTTGCATCAAAATACCCTGCGGGAGACAGCAGAAAGAAAGCGTGCCAAGAGCTACTGAGCAGGGTGCAAGCTAGCCAACAGCAACTCCGCGTATGGACCCGGCAAGGTGACTATAATTCCGCTAGCTTTGCTGGATCTTTAGCAATAGTGAGGAACGGAAAACCATTCACAGATGGCGAGTATGCTAAAACGTTCATGCTGGATGTAGCCAATGAACATTTTGATGATCTTCCGAACAAAGACAAGATAATCAAACGGATACAAGACATGCCTCTGTCGGCAAGAACTGTTCACGATCGTACCATCATGATGGCAAACAAAGTGGAGGAAACGCAAGTGAAGGACATAAATGCAGCGCCGTTCTTTTCCCTGGCTTTGGATGAGTCAACAGACGTGAGCCATTTGTCGCAGTTCAGCGTGATTGCAAGATATGCTCTTGATGACACTGCGCGAAGAAAGTCTTGCTGTTCTGCCAATAAAAGGGTCCACAAGAGGTGAGGATTTATTCAAGTCTTTCATGGAGTTTGCTCAAGAAAAAAATCTACCTATGGATAAACTTCTCTCAGTGTGTACTGATGGTGGGGAAAAACAAAGGATTTGTGGCGCTTCTTTGTGAACATGAAAATAGACCCATCCTAAGTTTCCATTGCATTCTACACCAGGAGGCACTTTGTGCTCAGATGTGTGACGGGCAGTTTGGCGAAGTGATGTCGCTGGTCATTCGTGTGATCAACTTTATTGCTGCCCGAGCCTTAAATGATCGCCAGTTTAAAACACTGCTGGATGAAGTTGGAAATAACTATCCTGGTCTGCTCTTGCACAGCAATGTGCGTTGGTTGTCAAGAGGGAAGGTGTTTAGCCGTTTTGCGGCTTGCCTGAACGAAATCCAGACTTTCCTTGAAATGAAAGACATCGAGCATCCTGAGCTAGCCGAAACTGAGTGGCTCCTCAAGTTTTACTATCTCGTAGATATGACTGAACATCTGAACCAGCTCAACGTGAAAATGCAAGGCATTGGAAATACAGTGTTATCCCTTCAACAAGCTGTTTGCTTTTGAAAACAAGCTAGAGCTCTTCATTATGGATCTTGAAACAGGTCGTTTACTACATTTTGAAAAACTGAGCCAGTTTAAAGATGCATGCACAGCAAGTGAGCCCATTCAAAACTTTGATCTCCACCAGCTAGCTGGCTTCACATCCAGTCTCCTACAGTCCTTCAAAGCACGCTTTGGAGAATTTCGTGTGCACGCTCGTCTTTTTAAGTTCATCACCCATCCAACCGAGTGTTCACTGAACACAGCCGACCTGAGTTACATTGCTGGTGTCTCTGTCAGAGATTTTGAAGCAGAAGTGGCTGACCTGAAGGCCTCAGACATGTGGGTGAACAAGTTCAAGTCACTGAATGAAGATTCGGAAAGAATCACACGACAGAAAGCGGAGTTGGCGAGCAAGCACATGAGGACAGAAATGAAAAAACTTCAACCCGAAGACCAGCTGATTCTCAAAACTTGGAACGCGCTTCCTGTCACATACCACACACTGCAGCGTGTGAGTATTGCTGTGTTGACCATGTTTGGATCTACGTATGCATGTGAGCAGTCATTCTCACATCTTAAAAACATCAAGTCCAATCTACGATCACGTTTAACGGATGAAAGTCTCAACGCTTGCATGAAGCTTAACCTCATCAAGTACCAACCAGAATACAAAGACATCAGCAAATCCATGCAGCACCAGAAGTCGCATTAATGGTGAGTATTATAACAACATTATTTAAAAGAATAAATTCAGAGGCTTATTATACTGACATTTAGTTGAATTCACTTTTAAAATATATTATATGGCTCTCACTGAAATAAATTTCCAAATATTTTGCTTTCATGGCTCTCTTAGTCAAAAAAGGTTCCCGACCCCTGGCCTAATCTGTCAAAATGTCCAACCCATACGAAACTTCCTACCAGAGGCTAATTTGTCAGCAAAGTACTACAGTGTGCTTTCAGATCGTCTTTACATGCATATAGGTATCATTAAAAAATATATTTTAGTAAAATACACGTAGACGCAAGCAGGTAGGACGTCCTGACAGTTTACATGGATAGATATGTTGACAAACAACTTTTTCTAGCGATATCAAACGAGTGTGGCATATGCGTGAGTAATGTAATTTGCTCAACACATGTCAGTGTATTTTGAGGCAATGGAAAATTCAAACAAGACTCAATGAAAATAAAAATATTAAGTACTCCCCACTTTTAATCGAACAAACGACTGGTAGGACAAAAAGCTCCAAACTTCCCATGAAATCACTGTTGACATTGTGCGCATGTGCACTAGGTATTGGTAGGACGTCTTGATGGGTAGGAAGGAATTTCAGAACACCGGTTTATAGAACTAAAAGCAACATGGGAGTGGTAAAAATGACGCAAATTCAATTCAGAACGGCAAGTTTTTTTTTTTTTTTTAAAGTTTCCAAATAGTGTCATTGATAAGAGCAAAGGGTGTATTGCCATCGTAAACTGAACTCCCATCGCAGCACGTCCAGTTTAAAATACCATTTGATGGCCAAGCACAATGCTGATGCCAATTCTCCAGCCCCTTGTCAAACCCAGGCATCCGTGGATAATTTGCGACAGAAACCGATGGATGGATTAACTAAAAAGAGACTCACCGAAGCCATTGCTAAGTGGGTGGCCACTGCGTGTTAGCATCGTGAAGGACGAAGGTCTGGCTGAAATACTTCGCATTGCATCCAACGACTGCACTTACGAATTGTCTTCGAGATACACCATTTTAACCCGCATTCAAGCCTTGCAGAAAGCGGAGAAGGCGGAAGCAGTCACGCACACCGGTGATTACTGCACTTCTCTCAGTAACCACAACTACCTCGGTGTGTAGCCCATTGTTTTAACCCATTTCATTTGCACTTTGTCGGCATTTTATAGTTATTATATTACTCCAATTTGAACCCTTAGAAAGGCTGCTGCGATGCTGTTTTGTGTGACTTTGTTTGTGTGAGTCAAATCCCATGCTTTGTTTTTTTAATTTAAAAAAAAGTATTTGTATAAAAACAAAAAATCAATTCTGATAGATTAAAGGTATTGCAATTCAATAAAAAATGGAATTATATACATAATGTAAAAAAATGGGAGGGATTTTCTATTACAATGAATAAAGGGATATTTTACAATTAATTTTAACTACGAGTTAACTATGAAAAAAATGTGATTAATTATGATGAAACAATCTAATTGCTTGTCAGCACTAGTTATTCCTCAAAATAAAACAACAATCTCAATCTCTTAAATAAATACAATTGCTCAATTTAACAACAAAACATTAAACATTACATTACATTCAATTACAATATAACATGCATGTGTATTTATTTTCACTAACTATGTAAAAAGTATGTTGGCGAGTTTATTTCATTCTCCAACACCCTTAATGGAGAGCCTTGAGTAACAAGGCTGAATATGCTCCCTTTTTGGTTAGAAAGTCTGCCAGTTGATCTCTGGTGTCTAACCATAGCACCTGTTTAACCCTTTTTGTTTGAATCAGCTGCTTAATAGAACTGATTTCCAAGCGCAGTCTTTTTTCAGCAACAAGCTTAGTAGATTTCAAAACATCCATAAGTGAGTGATTATCGGTAACACAGATTGTTGGCATGGGTCGATCAGGACTACTAGCATACCGTTCAGAGAATAAAGTTGACATAAAGATTGCATTGTCAATTCCTTCAGACATAGCTAGTGTCTCACCTGCTAGAGAACTTCTGACAATCCTCTTAATTTTCTTTGACTGCCAGCAAATGGGGAGAAAACTGTCCATTTTCACCCATCAAAACAACAAAGTGCCCACCTTGAGTACCACTATCAGAGAGATTTGCAAAAGATGCATCAGTGAATGCAACCAACTGTAGGCTTTCCCAAGGGGTTGAAATTTCAACTCAACTGACTTGGTCTTGAGTTTAGAGACAACTTTGTTTGCTTCAATAATTGTCTGTATGGTAGCACATTTGAGATTTGAAGACAGATTACTGGCATAAAACATGGCATCAGGTCTGCTCTGTCTTGCAACCCACAAAACTTTGACCTCGACGTTGAGATATGCCATGACTGTCATTTCAAACATTTGTGAACCACCCCAAATGAAATCATCAACATGACATGCAAGCACACCCGTCACATTTTCTTCATTGTCCAGCCAGTAGAAAACTGCTGGTTCAACTTTGGATACTGTACCTCCCGCATCAATCATTCTGCCCTTCACTCTGTTATACCAATACAGAGAGGCATCCGCTAAACCAGGCATCACCAAATGGCGGACCGCGGTCCGGATCCCGACCGAAAGATGGTTCGGACCGGACCCATGACCAATCTATGATGAATTTCTTTCAGGGCGCATTCGCAAACGTTGACGCTGCAATTCTAGTTAATGAAACATTACATTACATTCAATTACATTACATTCAATTACAATATAACATGCATCCCATCAACCCAGATTTAAGTCACTGGCAGGGCAGTCACAAACTAATTTTTCTCATTAAGAGAAGTTAAAAAATATTCAAAAGGAAAGGTGGTGTCAAAGCTCATTTTGAATTAGTTTTTCATGAGGACAGCCATTTTTATTGATTATGTACTGAACATGTTGACCTGTTTTCCTTAGATAATTAGGCTTTCCGTTTTTTTTAGGCTGATAACACTTTGATTTAAGAAAAAAAAGGTAAAAGATGTTAACTCAATGCTTAGCACTTGATATATTTCTGCAAGAGATATTTTACTGTTTTTTTCTGGAAGTGGCACCCTTAAGTTCCACGAGACACATTTTCTTGAATGTGAAAACGCCTTATATTTGTTTGACTGGCAAAGGTGTTTGTTAAATATTTAGTATATAAGTGTGCTCTGTTGAAAATGACTAAATATTGAAACTATATAAAAACTTGAACATAGGCGAGACATTAAGGGAAGTTGGACTTTGGTTCGGACCTTTTAATTGGAAAGAATTTTAGTCGTGGACCTCTGTGACTAAATTGAATACCTCTGCGCTAAACCATACACACACTTTTTCAATTTCCAAAATGTCCCTCTACAGTTAGCATCAGGAGGAGGTTTGACAAAAATAAGGCGAGACAGTTCCATGCCCTATAGGAAGGCTGACTTTATGTCCATCGAATGAAGTGTCCATTGAATTTGACAAATCACAGCTACAAGAAACCTCAGCGACTCTGAGGCACTGGTTGGTGAGTCTTTTTGTAGCTCAGCGACTTGCAGGTCCTCAAATCCTCTTCCAACAAGCCTTGCTTTTGGAACTAATCCAGTCACTGTCGCTTTCAAAATGCATACCCATCGTGTGGATATGCACTTTTGTCCCTTGTCCTCAACTTCCTCAAACACATAATTTTGTCTCCAATTTTGTGTTTTTCTTGTTTTGGCTTTGTCAAATAAGACATCATTTGTCACAAATATGTCCTCACTTCTATGGTCCGTCACATTTTGATCCACCTGGAATTGAAAATCTTCTAATTGTGAAACATCTGATAATTCGTTGGTGCCAGCCACTCCCGCATGCTCAAGCAGCTCCAAATTGTGCCAATTTTTATATTTTCCAGTCGCTTTTCCTGCACGTCCCTAAACCTTGGCTGTTTGTTGAATGCTGGTTTCTGGATTTTTGACAGTTACAATCTGACCAGTCTTTAACTTGATATTTCTTTCATGCTCTTGTCCTTCAGCCCTTGAGTTCACAAGACAGGTAATGGGTCATTCTCCGTGTACTCGGCATGTGGCTCGCCTTCCAACTCCTCAGCCGCATCAATGGTACACCGTTGCTTATTGTTGGTCTCTTTCTCACAGGTAATTTGAGAAACATCATCATATTCCTGAGCAGCATTCTTCAGTCTGAGTTGATGAACTCTAACACAGGTGCCTCAATGTCAAACAAAAACAACTGCACCATCCTGTTCAGTGACTACTCCTGGCCCTTTCCATTCTGGACAGTCAACGCGTTTGTAGTAAACCTCGCTACCTAGTTCATACTTCTCATTTGTGTGAGATAGCTGTTTCTTTAGAGCTCTACGAATTCTCTCAGAAGATTCTGTTTCAGTAAAAGCATTTCTTGCTGCATGCTGTGGTAAAATATGCTTTGCGACCCATTCACTTTTTGTGTTGCCTTCTAAAGCTGGTGCTTTGTCAATCAACACAGAAGGTAGGTTGGGATTCTGTCCGAACACCACCTGCCATACAATTCTTTGCCATTGAAGACCAATCTATAGCAGTGCTCCAGTTGCATCCAGTGCTTGTCTTCACTTTCATTATAATTTCAGAAAGGGTTCAATTGTGTTGTTCTAACAGCCCATTACTCCAAGGACTATAGGCGGATGTTGTTTTTACTTCCATGTTAAAATTCTCAGCCATGTCTCTCACTTCTTCATTATTAAACTCCCCACCATTGTCACTGAACAGTTCTTTAGGGGGGCCATGAACACTTATAATAATATTGCCTTTATTAGTCCCACAATGGGGAAATTCGAGATTCGAACCCAGGCCTCCTGGGGAGACTGGGTCCTGAACGCGGCGCCTTAGACCACTCGGCCATCCTGTTTGACAATCTCAGAAGACTTCTTTGTAGTCAGAACACTCCCTGCACTAAACGAGTGAACTGGTCAATAATATGTAGGTACCATACTCCAGACTCCAGCTCATGCAAAGCTACAGCAACGGTTTCATGATGCGTTGATGCAAATGGTAAGCCAACAACTGGTTTTGGTTTAACCCCACGATATTTTGATACTTCACATTGACTTACTACATTCAGTAGCAAGTTGGCACATCCAGAATCTTTGTTCCCAGAACTGCTCAAAAGTGTTGGTGGCTTGTCAGCAGAGGCATGTCCAAATTGTTTGTGAAGTTTCTCTAAAACTTCCATCTTCTCATCGGTAGTCATTTCATCTGTTATTGTCAGCATTTCTTCCTCAGTAGCTGGCACATGGTCCATGTTGGCATTACATCTTGGTATCTTCCAGTTCCGGCGCCGCGCGAGTGGCTGCCTGTTTACAGCAGCGTGGTTCACTATTGAGCCTTTTTCGTGTGTTTTTTCCCTTTACCCTGTTTTATTTTATTTTACCTCATCGCAGCAATGGACATCCAACTTGCGGTGGTCTTACTGCTGTTGGGGGCTGTTTTTTGCGCAATCGTGTCCGGAGGCAAAACTCGGAGCTCCGGATCGATCGTGTACTAGCCTGGCTAGCCAGGATGGCCGAGTGGTCTAAGGCGCCGCGTTCAGGACCCAGTCTCCCCAGGAGGCCTGGGTTCGAATCTCGAATTTCCCCATTGTGGGACTAATAAAGGCAATATTATTATTATTATTATTATTACTCAAGAGATCAGCTGTTAGCACTCAGTGCTAACCCCGCGTCGGCTCCCGAAGTGAGACCCGATATCCTCCGCGAGCTGAGGAGGAAGAGGATGTCGTGCGGGGGCTAAACGCCAGGCAAGGTGGAGACGATACCACCCCGTCCTCCCGTCCGTTATTATGATGAATGTTAGATCCCCCCCCAATAAAATGGACGAGCTAACAGCGCTAACCTAGCACAAGAGGATTGTCCGGGAGGCTAGCTTGCTGGTGTTCACGGAGTCGTGGCTAACAGAGCTAACCAGAATGGCCGAGTGGTCTAAGGCGCCGCGTTCAGGACCCAGTCTCCCCAGGAGACTTGGGTTCGAATCTCGAATTTCCCCATTGTGGGACTAATAAAGGGCATCTTATCTAATAATAAAGGGCATCTTAACGCCGGACGCCGTCGTGGAATTGGACGGCTTCCAAATCCTACGTGCGGACAGGACACTGGAGAGCGGTAAGAGAAAAGGGGGAGTGCTGGCTATGTTTGTTAATGATAGATGGTGCAACCCTGGGCACATAACTGTTAAGGATCAACTTTGCAGTCGGGACATTGAGCTGATAGCTGTTAGCATGCGTCCGTTCTATTTACCGCGAGAATTCAGTCATGTGATCGCGGGGGCGGCGTACGTGCCACCCTCTGCTAACAGTGAGACAGCCTGTGATGTACTGACTCCAGCTGTGAGCAGGCTACAAACACAGCACCCAAATGCCCTGCTCCTTATCTCCGGTGACTTCAATCATGCTTCTCCTTCCTCCTCTGTGCTTTCATTCACACAATATGTAACCTGCCACACCAGAGACAATAAAATATTGGACCTTTTCTATGCCAACACGAAGGAGGTGTACACATCACTGCCCCTCCCCCCGCTGGGCAAAGCTGACCACAACTTGGTTGCTCTCCTGCCTGTGTACAAACCTCTGGTCCGCAGGCAGCCAGCTGTGACACGCACAGTTCAGAGATGGTCTGGAGAAGCCGAGGAGGCCTTAAAGGACTGTTTCAACACAACTGTGTGGGAGGTATTCAGCGAAGCCCACGGGGAGGACATTAATGGTCTAACAGACACAATTACAGACTATATTAATTTCTGCATGGAGAACACCATTCCCACCAGGACTGTAAAATGTTTCTCCAACAACAAACCCTGGATCACACCGGACATCAAAGCTCTCCTGAAGGAGAATAAGAGGGCTTTTGTGTCAGGCGACAAGGACGAGATGAAGAGATTGCAACGTCAGCTGAGAAGGAGGATCAGAGAGGGGAAAAAGTCCTACAGGATGCGGATGGAGGGACAAATGCAGCGGAACAACGCCAGGGATGTCTGGAGGGGCCTGAAGACCATCTCAGGCCATGGACAACCAGGTAAGACCCAGAAGGGGGGGGGGCTTCAGTGGGCAAATGAGTTGAACCTATTTTTCAATTGGTTTGATCAAATGCCTGCCCCCGCTCAGGCTCCCCTGCTGCAGCCCCCATCAACCCCTCCTGCCACTGCGAACGAGACCCTCTCTCCCCTCTCTTCTCTCCCCTCTCTCTCTCCACAGGCTCCAGTTAACAGCCTCATCAGACAACCACCACTTCCTCCTGCTCAGCCTTGTTCCTCACAACATCTCAGGTGAAGAACCAGCTGAGGAAGATGAAGGCGAGAAAGCACCAGGCCCAGATGGGATTAGCTCCCAGCTTCTCAAATCCTGCGCAAACCAGCTGTGTGGAATCGTCCAGCACATGTTCAACATAAGCCTGAAGCTAGGCACAGTCCCCCAGCTGTGGAAAACATCCTGCCTGGTTCTGGTTCCAAAGACACCCCATCCGACGGAGCTCAACAACTTCAGACCAGTGGCGCTGACGTCTCATCTGATGAAGACCCTGGAGGGACTAGTCCTCGTCCATCTGCGCCCCCTGGTCAGCTCCTCAATGGACCCACTCCAGTTCACATACAAGCCTGGCATCAGTGTGGATGATGCCATCATCTACCTACTCCACACTTCACTCACCCACCTGGAGAAGGCGGGGGGCACGGTGAGGATCATGTTCTTTGATTTCTCCAGTGCTTTCAACACCATCCAGCCCACCTTATTGGGAGACAAGCTGGAACAGGCGGGAGTGGCCCACCACCTCATCACATGGATCCACGACTACATCACAAACCGGCCACAGTACGTGAGAACACAGGACTGTGTGTCTGACGTGCTCCTCTGCAGCACGGTAGCGCCACAGGGAACTGTTCTGGCTCCCTTCCTGTTCACCCTCTACACCTCGGACTACAAATACAATTCCACAACCTGTCACCTACAGATGTTCTCTGATGACTCTGTGATTGTCAGCCTCATCCCTGACGGTGACGATCGGAAGTCCAGAGGGGTTACGCAGGGTTTTGTGGACTGGTGTCAGCAGAACCGCCTCCAAATCAACGCTGGGAAATCCAAAGAGCTGGTGGTGGATTTCCGCAAGCATCGGCATTCTCCATCTGCACCAGTGAATATCCAGGGAACAGACGTTGAGAGGGTCTCAACTTACAAGTACCTGGTTGTTCATTTGAACAATAAACTGGACTGGAGCGACAACACAGACGCTCTCGATAGGAAGGGCCAGAGCAGACTCTTCCTACTCAGGTTTGGCATTCAGGGAACACTCCTCAGGAACTTCTATGACTCGGTGGTTTCGTCAGTCATTTTCTATGGAGTGGTCTCCTGGGCAGGAGGCATCTCGGGCCGGGACAAAAAGAGGCTGGACAAACTAGTGAGGAGGGCCAGCTCTGTCCTGGGCTGCTCCCTGGACTCTGTGGACTCAGTGGGGGGCTGGAGGATGACGGCAAAACTGTCATCAATGCTGGACAACCCAGCCCACCCACTCAATGACACTCTTAGAACACTCCACAGATCCTTCAGTGATAGACTGTTACACCCTCGCTGTACGAAAGAGAGATTTCGCCGCTCCTTCCTGCCGGCTGCTGTCAGACTTTTTAACAAGAACATTGGGTCAGGCCTACAAACGGGTGGGCATTAGTGCAATTGTGCAGTCCTAGGATGCAATATACACTACTACTGTACTTTCAGCCAACGGTGTACTTAAATATTGACCAATGATGTATTTTGTTTACCATTACAGTATTCTAATTACAGTACTTTTATCACTGCAGTATTTCTACCATTGCAGTACTTTTATCACTGCAGTATTTCTACCATTGCAGTACTTTCATTATTACAGTACTTTTATCACTGCAGTATTTCTGCCATTGCAGTACTTTCATTATTACAGTACTTTTATCATTGCAGTAATTTTACCACCACAGTACTTTTATCATTGCAGTATTTCCTATCATTGCAGTACTTTTACTTTTACAGTACCTTTATCATTGCAGTATTTTCTATCGTTGCAGTACTTTTACTATTACAGTACTTTTATCATTGCAGTATTTTCTATCATTGCAGTACTTTTCTATCATTTCAGTACTCTTACCATTACAGTACTTTTATTATTGCAATATTTTTATCATTGCAGTATTTTCAATCATTCAGTAGTTTTTATCATTACAGCGTTTCCCCCTCTGTATCATGGACAGGCATTAGGAGTGTTTCCTTACACTTGTATATGTTGTATATACGTTTATACTGTGTATATTTGCATGCTTTTTATGTCTGCTGCTAATGTTATACATTAACGGCAACATTACGCCGCCGACTCTGTGTGATCTATATCTTTGCTGCTGTAACACCTCAAATGTCCCCATTGTGGGACTAATAAAGGACAGCTTTATCTTTATCTTTATCTTTACATTTACCATCAGTGTCCACGGAGCTAGTAAAATCCAGTTTGACAGGTTGGTCGAACATTACTGCATTGTCACGCTCCATGTCCAAAACTGTTCTTGCTCTTTTTAGTAATGACTTACTTAAAAGCAGGGGGATGTCAACAGGTACAACTTCAGTTGGGAAATTTTGTGTGCCCAATTTTAGCAGGTATCTTCTCACTTTTCACTGAGCAGACCACTTTTCCATCTCCAAACTTAAATGGTCTGTGACTTTGTTTTTCAGTCTCTTTCATAGTATTTGCACTATTCTTTCCCAATACCGAGCTGTAGTGCTCAAACCACTGTTGTCCCCACACTGTTCTGGTACAAGCAGTATTTATTATAGCAGTGCCAAAACATTCAGTCATGAATATTTCTGCATCTGTAGGTGATCCCTTGGTTAGCAGTGTAACATTACACTCTTCCGTTTGATGATCCTCAGTTATAGTGACATTCTCACTTCTGTGTTAGCCCAGTGAAACATGCTTTGACACACTGCACATATTGATCGCCTTCCATACTTGTCAAGGGGATTTGCACCATTCTGTGGAGTTTTCTGCCGAGTGTTCTTTTGCCAGGCTTTGCCTTTTTTTCGTTGCTGCTCCGGAGCATACACAGTTTCCTGGCTGATGGCATCCGCCGCAGCACTCGCATTTGCACCAAATATCCTCTTCAGTGCGGACTTCATATTACCAAATGTTAAGTCGCTGCATGCTGTTAAAGCCAGCTGCCTGTCTGTCACCTCCAAGCACGCTGTGTCCAGCATCTTAAACGCTGAAACAGCATCGGGTAGTTCGATGTTGTATTGCCGCATTGAATAGCGCTGTTCAAACCGGATAATATAGTCCGCCATGGACCCATTCATGTCTTTCATAAAGCGGTCAAAATTGGAGAAAGCTTTGTATATTCTGTCGTTTTTTTCTTTTTGAAACAGCCCATCAAGTTTGGCAAATAAAGTGTTCATTCCCGTGTCTTGATTGAATTTCCATCGCTGTTTCTCGCGCCCTACCTGATAGCGCCAAAGCCATCGCAAGGACTTGCTTTTTTTTTCTCCAAGTTGGCGACTCTTGTCCAAATTCTGACCTCATTTTTCCAGCTTTCGTAGGGTTTTCCTTCTTCAAACGGTGGTGGAACTCTGTAGTTGCTAACCATCCTCTGCTACCAATGTTAGCATGAATGAAAATGCTTACAACTCGTGAACACACTTTGTTGGTAACTCCTCTTTTTGCCTCCACAGCAAAAACACTAAACATCCCACAACCCCGTGCCCTCTCATCCTTTTCCCCAAGTAACACTGCACCCTAGGAGTTTGGCATGTGAAGGTGATTACTCAAAATAAAACAACACAGTCTAAATTCCTTTGCTTGCACTCACGCACATACACGCAAATATAATAACACACACTCACCAAACATGTATACCTATGAAGAGTTTTACTATATTGCTGCCAAAAATGGGTAGTGAGCTTCTGCTATGTTAGCGGTTTATGCTTGCTTGCTGAGTTGTGATGACGATCTTAACTGGCGAATATTGTGTTCATTGAAATTGTGAAATAATTAAAATTGTGTGCATAAATTTGTGTTGAACATCCTGGATGTTGATAATGTACGTTCCTTTTTGGGTTGCACAGTAACCATTGCAATGTATAACTGTTCTGTGACTCTAAGGACTCACGAAGTAACCCAAATTATTAACCTAGGGTAATGGGAATTCACGAGATGTACGTCTGCATATCTCGGCCATTATTGCCAGCTTCATGCTCAGACAAATATAGGTATCTTTGTATAGTATGTGTCATCAGACTTTCGGGCTACATGTAAGGATAAGAATTTCCGACAGAAATATAGCTTCTGTTGATGTTAATGCGTTTTGCAGTTATGCAATTACAGAATAGCATAACATTTTAAAAAGTTATTTGATGTTGAAAAGCGACATTATTAATATGCAACTAAGGAAATGTAGTTGAACTTGTAACATGACTTATGATGCCGCGCAACACTCTAAGTTTAGTTGTGTGCGTGTGTGGGGGTGTGTGGGTGTGTGTGTGTGCTTGTGTTTTACCTTTGCTACACTTTGTTCAGATAATGAACTTTCATCAACCTATAAAAATGAGAAGCGAAAAACAAATGGTGAGACTGACTGAAAAAAAAACAACACATGCACACATAAAATGTTGGACAAAGAAATGCAAACAGAAATCTTTACATCGGTCAAATTAGTCATATTTATTGAGCGTTGGTTAAAGTGAGCAGTAAAAATGTTGCCAGGCAGAATTGCATTCCAGGCCACTACATGCTCAAGATAAAAGGAAAAAAAACAACAAAATAACTTGTAAATGGTTGTTTGTCTCTCTGTGCCCTGCAATTGGCTGGCGACCAGTTCAGGGTGTCCCCCACCTACTGCCCGAAGAGAGCTGGGATAGGCTCCAGCACCCTACCCCCCCTTGTGAGGACAAGCGGTAGAGATAATGGATGGATGGAACTACACACAAATATTTTTTATTTGTTTTGCAAACGTCTTTGTATTAATATTCTAATTTATGAGGTACCTAGGTGGTAGATAACTACCAAACTGCAGAGAGTACCTGGTGTTAAGACACACAAGCCTGTATCTCAGTGAGCGGTGAGTTTGCAAGTATGTGCGCGCAAAGCAAATGTTTTTTTGTTTTTTTTTAACAGGGTTCATTCAATGTTGCAAAGACGTTCGCTAGGCATTCCTAGACAGTTTTTATAGTTGCAAAAAATTAGTTCAAATTATCTTAGCGACATGAAAATGTGTTTGAGACCATTAAAATTGTTGGCAAACGTCTTTGTGACGAAAACCACATTGACCAGGTGCGCACGCAATCGCAAACCTTTGTCGTGCAGTGAAGATGGAGCGATATCTAGCAGCAGGTTGAGATTTTTTCCAATGTGATTCACAGACCCAATACAGTATAAGAAAAGACACTCTTCGCAAGTATGAACCTTTCAGCTGTTGTTAGTCATGGCACTCTATGACCATGCATTCACCCTCTCTCTCTCTCCACTGCACTTTCTTCTTTCTCACCCAGCTTTTCTCTGTCTACAGCAGCTGATTCTTTTCTGTTTGTGCCTGGATGTGACCAGTGATGTGATCAAATAGGACAAAACCATAGGCAGGCTCTGGCACAAGCTGGTGCCAAAAAGAGACGACAAGGAGAAGATTCATTTAAGAGTGTAGGGAAGGAGACAATGAGAAAAAAATATATGAGACTAAGAAGATTTGCCAATTATGAGAATGTTAATTTCAGAGCAAGAACATACCTTATAATTGACCTTTTGAAGAACTTGTTGCGCGTCACTCTCGAGGATCACTCTATCAAAAGAATAAACTTAAATTCAGTATTTCGTTAAACCATATTCGAAACAAGCCAATATGTATTCTACATTGTGAATTAACTACAATATATACAAAATATTTACTTTATTGTCACAGGTAGTGGTGCTGTTGGCGGATGGTCTTGGATTGAACTCGCGCTGCCAGTATGTCTCCCGTATGGGAGTGCAGAGCGCTAAAATTCCAGGTTTAAGTTTTACATACAAAGGTGACCAAGTAAAAAAAGAAATGAGAATTGTAGACCAGCCTTATACGGTGTGCAGGCTGAAGCATACAATAACACAACACGCTCACACACCCAAAAATGTTTTTTTCCTCTTCCCTGCACCCGTTGCAGTCAACTTGGGAACAATCCCTGGTCTACTAGGCGACCACAATCAACTAGTTGAGCACACCTGGCCTACATGCTCACATCGGCCATCAATAAGCAAATTCACCTGACAGCCTGGAACAGAGAAAAGGCCGACAATATACTGTAGCGCTCCAACGATGAAATGAGGATCAGCAAACAACATTGTTATTTCATATGTATCAAGTTTATTTGAGAAACTCGGAAGGATGATAACCAACGGAACATTTCAGTACACTTTAAACCTGATAACACCCGGAGACAGGCCCAAAGTGGCTAATCTGGAGCACCGAGAGAATTCATGGGTTACTAAGGGGTCGCTATTCAGGTCTGCAAAGCCAAATGTTATGACCAGCAAGTTTGTTTTAGGAGTTGAAGCTCTATTAAAGCCTTCTCATTTTAAACTACATTTACACATTGTTAGGAAAGAGTAGGCCATTATAATATAGCGATGACTGCATGACCTATGTTCCCAAAAGTTGCAATAATTCAGTGCTTCTCAATTATTTTCTGTCACGCCCCCCACCCTGCCAAGAAGAAAACAATTTGCGCCCCCCCACCACCCTCTCTTCGCCGCAACTGTAAATAATAGCATTTTCCTTGCAAAACAAACCTACACCGTAGAGTTAATACTCGCTGCGCACAATTATTTAAATAGCACATTTCACAACAGCTGTAATATTGCAAGGACACTGGAGAGGTTTTGTGAGGGGTGAAGTTTTTTTTTTTAAATTACTTTTTGTCAAGTATAATTTTGTATTTCTGTATATGAAAAGGCCAATTTTCTTTTACATTTTGTACTAATGTACATGTTCTCTGTATATAGATGTTTGATAAATATATAAAATGTCCCTCAGCAAAGCTAAATTGATAAATATAATTTTGAGAACTATTATTGTGTAGAATCTCGAAACTCAGTACTGTGTGGTGCAAATATTGATGAAATGATAAATATTTACGATACATTTGACATTGAACCTCTTCGTCGTGATGATGTCATCCGTTTCCGTGTTGCTAAATTGCTAACGTAGCCGCCGTCTTATTTTCTGTTTCGATACGTAATGGTTGGAATACAACATTTCTGTTCATAACTGGTGGCGGCACGGTGGCCGAATGGTTAGCACGATGGCCTCACAGTGAGAGACAGCATCGGGCGTGGGTTTGACCATCCGGCCATCCTGTGTGGAGTTTGCATGTTCTCCCCGTGCTTGCGTGGGTTTCCTCCGGGTACTCCGGTTTCCTCCCACATTACAAAAACATGCATGGCAGGCCGATTGAACACTCTAAAAATTGCCCCTAGGTATGAGTGTGAGCGTGGATGGTTGTTCGTCTCTGTGTGCCCTGCAATTGGCTGGCAACCAGTTCAGGGTATCCCCCACCTACTGCCCGAAGATAGCTGGGATAGGCTCCAGCAAACCCCACGACCCTAGTGAGGAGAAGCGGTACAGAAGATGGATGGATGGATGTTCATAGCTGCTGGCTCTCCGCCCAAACGCGGTTCGAGTAAGACTTCTGTTAAATGTCGAGCGTACATCGAAGCACTTATTACTCTGTAATTCATTTTAGCGATTAGCACGCTTAGCGCCGCCTCGTTCGCCAACTCATTTAGAACGCTTCTTGTTCGTAGAATTGTTTATTTGTCATCGCGCAGCTCGTTGCTGTTTACAAATCACTTTGTGGTCTTTTCTACAGTGTTCGAAGTTTTTGAGTCATCAGTGAGTCACAACGCACCATGAGATAATTGGCATTCCAGCATTCTTTGTTACAGTTAGAATTAATACTTATGACTGTGTTTAATATGCTATTTTGCACAGACAGGGTGTAACATACAATAGTTGTGCATTCAATTATTGCAGTGGTTCTCACAATAGTGGGTGGTGCGATGCTGAGGGGGGCGTGTGTTACCACGCAGTACTGATTAAAAAAAAAAAAGGGTTGCCCTGTCGCTCGTTTTCCCGGAAGAAATTTCTTTCGCCGCTACTCGAATACTAGCTGCCAAGCTATCTTGCACCACAGCAGTATGAGCTTTATTTGTACTATATCTAAGTCCGTGCACACCAGCAGCAACGAGCTGCGCGACGACAAATAAACGATCCCACAAACAAGAAGCGATCTAAACGAGTCGGCGAACGAGGCGGTGCTAAGCGCTAAAATGATTATAATAAATCCTTCGATGTACGCTCGACTTTTAACAGAAGTCTGACTCGAACCGCGCTTGGGCGGAGAGCCAGCAGCTATGAACAGAAATGTTGTATTACAACCGTTACGTATCGAAACATAAAATAAGACAGCGGCTACGTTAGCAATTTAACAGACGCTCTCAGACCGGAACACGGAAACGGATGACGTCATCCCGACGAAGAGGTTCGATGTCAAACGTATAGTAAATATTTATCATCTCATCAATATTTGCACCACAGAGTACTGAGTTTCGAGATCTACACAATAATAGTTCTCAAAATTATGTTTATCAATTTAGCTTTGCTGAGGGACATTTTATATATTTATCAAACATCTATATACAGAGAACATGTACATTAGTACGAAATGTAAAAGAAAATTGGGGTGTGAAAATGCATTTTCATATCCATAAATACAAAATTATACTTTACAAAAAGTAATTTTTAAAAACTTGAGAAAAAAACTTCACCCCTCACAAAACCTCTCCAGTGTCCTTGCAATATTACAGCTGTTGTGAAATGTGCTATTTAAATAATTGTGCGCAGCGAGTATTAACGGTGTAGGTGTTTTTTTTTGCAATGAAGATGCTATTATTTATAGTTGCGGTGAAGAGAGGGTCGGGTGGCGCGAATTGTTTTCTTCTTCATTGAGAAGCATTGACTAAAGCTGTCCAATCGAGCCTACGTGCACAAATTGATGAAGCCAGCTCAGATCAGAGGTGAAAGGTCTTCTAAGAGAACCAGAACAGTCCAATTGCAATGATTTCAATGCCCTGAGAATAATGAGTTTTACAGGGTCAAACTGTCTGAAAGGCAGAGAAGTTGTCTTTATCTACTTGTGTGTTGGAGGCAGAGTTGTGAGAAAAACAATGATATTCCTTCTGGATCTCAGGATTCTTACCCCCCATCAATGATTTCATCAACAATGAGAAAGGCACCTTCCATGTTTTCAAGGAAACACCGACACTCCACATTTTTCCTGCAGAAAAAGGATAACAAATTCATTAATTCAAATTCAGAATTGAGAGTGTATACGTCAGATTAGGATTGCGCTGATATCAAACATTTAAGCAAATAGTTTGGATACACTTGAAAAATTACACCAGAGTCAACCGTTTTCACAACATAGGCCTATATACAGTTTGTAAAACAACTACTCCCTCATAGAAGAGCCAATTAAGTTGTCTTGATTATAACCAAATACACCAGGCCGGGTGCAACCACACACCTATGATTATGTTATGCAAGGACCAACAAAGACACTTACTACATACAGTTTAATATTCAGGTATAGTATCAGTTAGTATGTGAATTAATTACCTCAGAATTTGACTGAGACAGTCAAATAGGCAGTTGAGTACCGACATCAGCATCAACTAGAGTAAAAAGAAAAAGATCATGATTAATCATTATGGTGGCTATTGTGCTACTGGGAAATATTATATGTAACTTAATTTGACTGTGCCTTTTAAAAACATTTTGAATTAAATGAATTCAACTTGAGGCAGAACGGTGGTCGACCGGTTAGCATGATGGCCTCATAATACACAGGTGAAGGGTTTGATTCAGGTTCCGGCCTTCCTGTGTGGAGTCTGCATGTTCTCCAAGTAAGCGATCCAGTGAATATATAGATATATGGTATTGAGAAAGAGAAATATTAAATTGGTTATTTAACCAATTACGTCCATTTGTATTCTATCATTTATTTCAGGGGTGTTTCCAGTCAAAATGAAAATAGCTTTTCAAATGTATAAAAGTGGTGATGAACATGATTTTTTCAACTATAAGCCAATATCTGTCCTTCCATAATTTTAAAAGGTATTAGAGAAATTGTTGGTAATTAGGTTAGATAAATTCACAGAGCAATACAATATTTTAAGC
>NC_142405.1:14934228-14944228 GCF_059441095.1 Idiotropiscis lumnitzeri
TACGATTTTCATGCTGATTTTGTCATGGAGCTGTCTTTGTTGTTTTCGGTTTAGTTATTGGTTTCATGTTTTTTCTTTGTTTGGTGTGTCTCGTCATGTTCATTGTGTCCACCTGTGTTCGTCTACTCAAGCCCCAGTGTTAACCACTCAGCTCGCTCCAACACTTTGTGTCCTGTACAGGTGCTCCTCGTTGTCTATTAATTTGTTTGTAATTTGTTTGTATATAGTTCCTTGTTTACTTTCAGTTCTTGTTGGTGCATTGTCCCTGTCAGATGTTCATGTCTATGTCAGTTATCCTCCTGCCTGTCTCGCCTTTTCCAGTTATGTCCTTGTTTTCTGTTGCTCCCAGTTGTTTTGTACTTTGATATTTTATTTATTCCAAGTTCCTTGTCTGCTTTTTGTTTCGTCAATTAAATACCATTCAAGTTTCCCTTGCCTCGCTTCTCTGCGTTTGGGTCCTCCTCTTCCTCAACCACCACACACCTTGACAGATTTAGGGAATCTGTGGCATGAAGCTTTCTTTTAGTGGTTGTCTAATACGTTTGTTACGCACTGTACATTAAAGGGGAACAACATCAAGTTGTCAAAAATTTAAATGTGGAAATCTTAATTAGCTGCTGCTAAATAAACTATTTATTAAAAAAACAAGTTCAAAACATTGCATCCAATTGCTAATGTATAAAAAAAATGTATTATGGTGTCATTGATTAAAATGGTATAGCTATATCTTTGCTGCTGTAACACTTCAAATTTCCCCATTGTGGGACTAATAAAGGACATCTTATCTTATAGTACAGCACCATCTTGTGGTGGCCAACTGATTGGATTTGTCAGATCGCTGTTCATGACTTGCAACAGCCGGCTGGTGAGGGAAGCTGCTCGGGCTGCCAGTGCAAGCAGTCAGCGGCTAGCCTCTCGCATAGAACGGCCAACTGCTTGTCAAACGACTTGAGCCGAGGGTGATGCAATGAATAAACAATGCGCATTTTAGGCCTAACAGGTGTATGTTAATTTGGATTATGGCTGCAGCTATCGATTAATTTGGTATTTGGATCTGGCCTGGGAATCCAGATTTATTGCTGCACCAGCGATTTAATATGGTGGATAGTCACATCAAGCGCATTTCTGAGCCGGGCAAACTTGAGCAAACAGACAATCAATCAGCAAAGAGTGGACATGATGTTTAAAAAAAAAAAGAAAAGTTTGCTGTTGAATAAATGTTCCCAGTGCCGCCAACTTCTGGTATGTTAATGACTCCATGTGTTTCTAGTTATTTAAAACAGATTTAATTCTGAATGAATGTTAAACGTTTCTCCCGCATGCCATTTTGAAAGAGAATGGATTTATGGATGGATTTAAACCCACTTTATTTTTCTGTGACAATCATACTTTCAGATGCTGGGCGATTCATGAGTCCTGCTGTCAATGACTACACATGGATCAATTGTAGTAGATCCTCAAGAGTTGATCGTTGGTTGTTACCCTGGAATGGGTTACAATATATATGATTTTTTTCATGCTCATGATTCACTGTCTGACCACAAAGTAATATATTTAAGACTGAAGGGTTCGAAAGAAAAAACATATTAGAGGGCATTCGGTTAAATCATAATATTTTAAAATACAAAACAAAGTGTAGAATTGTTGCCAAGGATATTTTCAATGCAAAAGAAATGGACCCAATACTTTAAATTTAAAGTAATGCAATTAAGAAATTAAGCACTATAACAAAGACCATTTGTTGCACCATCTACGAGAGTTACATTTTAAATGGATATTATCTAAAGACCAGAAAAGAGGTTCTAAAATTTCAGTAAAGAGATAGATCATATATATATCAATTTAGCCATAGGTGCTTCTATCAAGTCCAGAGTGAAGTGGTTAGAAGATGGTGAAAAAATATTTAGTTATTTCTTTGGTCTCAAAAAAGAAATGGGAAACGAAATAATATTGTATCTCTTAATCGATCAATTATATAAACAATACAGACCCCAACCAGATGTCAAAATCTGTCACTTCATTTTATTCACATCATTATTCGAGAAATCAAATCGGGACATTACTGCAAGCAAATTGTGATAATGAGCTTTTGTTGTGCAGAAAATACTGAGCTGGCCATTCAATAAAGCCAATGAAGTCACCCTGAGGTGATGGTTTCACCTTAGAGAATTGAACATGTTTTGTTTTCTTATTCCTCATGTTCATTATGGTATTACGTTTACCTTTGAGAGAAGTCTGTTGCCATCATTGTCAAGAATGAAAACAGCTTTCACTGTGTAGAGGGAAGGTTCCTGCAAAAAAGTGGGATTTAAATATTTAATTTTTGCAAAGAGAGAAAGTAAAATATCTCGGATGGGAGCATTCCTACCAGCCCAGGCATGCAAGTTATATTAACCTCTGCTGTCGACATACAACTGTTAGTTTTGCATTTGTACAATCTTCTCTTGTACTGTAAATATTTTTGTAGTTCCAAGTAAGGGGCATGAAGACACTAAATCTGGTTACAGATTGTAATACTTCACCAATTCCAAACTGTAATTCTTGACCAAGGTTTCATATCGACGGATGAATATGCTTTATTTGAATTCATATAAAAAACAAGCTCAAACATAAAAAACATACTTTAAGTGCATTTTCAGCAATTTGGAACTCAAGTTTTATTTTAAGAGTTTGAAAGAAAATATAGCAACATTGAAACAATCTACCCTTGGAAATTCTTCACTGATACATGACAAGAACAGTCAGCTTTTCTAAGGGGAAAAAAATACAGAAAAAGTATAGTGGTACTCATGCGGCAATGGTAAGCCCGTAAGTGAAAAGTAATGGGTTCAATTCTTGGCTCCGGCACTCCTTTGTGGAATTTGCATGTTCAACTTGTTTTTCATTTAATAAGTTTTGCGTCATTTATTTAACCCAACATTCGGTGTTAAATGAATTACCCAAAAAGTAAGGTCTGTCCCTTTTTAACCCAAATTGGGTTATTTATGACCCAACTGGGCAGCACATTCGAAGACTGGTTAGTACGTCTGAAGACTGGTTAGCACGTCCACCTCACAGTGCAGAGGTGCAGGGTTTGAGTCTGGCTCCCACCTTCCTGCGTGGCGTTTGCATGTTCTCCCTGCCTGCGTGGGGTTTTCTCAGGGTACACTGCTTTCTTCCCACATTCTGAAGACATGCATTGTAGGTTGATCGTACACTCTAAATTGTCCCTGGGTGTGATTGTGAGCTTGAGTGGTTGTTCGTCTTTTTGTGCCCTGCGATTGGCAAGCAACCAGTCCAAGGTGTACCCCGCCTACTGTCTGAAGACAGCTGGGATAGGCTCCATCACGCCTGTGACCCTTGAGAGGAGAAGTAGATCTAATAATGGATGGATGGATGACCGAACTGTAAATAGAGTTCAGGATTTTATTCCCTCAAAGATTGAGGCAAGCTGTAGCTAGTAAGTAGCTGGTGTCATAATAGTAGCTAATTATTGAGATCACATTTTCATTGTAATTTTACGCGTTTTGTTTCTTGTGAATCGATATTGCTTCAAGTGAATGCTGGTGTGACCATTTTATGTTCAATCCGGTTCCAGATAGGGATGCAACAAAACACTCTCTCACTTTTCCATTTGTCAGAAGAGTTTTTTAGACTCGGGACAAAGTTCTGTTATGCACTGACTAGCATAGATTCACAGTCAGAGTGTATCACAGAACTTAGACCAGACACTTAAAACTTATTTCAGCCTGTATTAAATTTACAAGCATGAAGATTAAAATAACATGAGGAAATGTTTCCCCCCGTTATTCATCTGAAGCAACACTTTCATGTATAAAAACAGACCTGAACTTACAATTATTGCTTTCTACAACTGAAATATGGCACATCAACATGCTGACATTTTATCAATTACTACTAAACCTAGCGAAAACCATGCAGTTTAACAAACGATCCTGATGGAAAATTTTATTTTCATTCTGTTTGCCAAATGCATTTCACATAAACAGAATCAATCCCCACATGTACAAGATGTTATGAATCTGAATAATGAAACTAATACATATTAATTAATGCAAAATTTTATGCATTAGTTTACTGCTATGAAATAATCATAAAATAGCCAAGTGGGTTTACTGTATATTAAGAAGTAAAATCTTATACAGCATTTGTAGCATTTGGGTACATACGTCATTTATTAAACATAGGAAAAAATGTAAGATCACAAGCATAAGGCAAGAAAAATAGTTCCAAATCAGAGCAAAGTGAAGTCAATTACCAAGGAAGCGATACCTTAAAATTGCTGGTGGGCACAAGAGCGCCTTAAGCAAAAACTATCACCCAACACAACTGAACAGCATACTAGCAAACAACGAAACAACCAAAACAAGGTTCAAAGAAATACAATCAACACAAAAAATGCACCTCTCATGCCATTCATATCCCAAAAATAAATCAAATTAACACAAAACATGTATCTCTCATGCCAAGTGCTGCAAAGCATTCTGGGAGTGCTTCAGCTGGCTTTGGCTGGTTTGATAGATGTCATGAGCGGTGCGCTTTGGAGGGCGTGCGTTGTGTAAAGGTTAATCTAACCTGGGATGTTTTGTGCTCACAATAACATCAATGATAAGCTAGCGTACGACATCGAGGACATCGGCCCTTTTATCCAGCTTTCTCCCGCAGGTACAATCACGAGACTGCCCTCAAAAAAATTGAAAATGGATGTATTATTTGTTGTGTAATGTACTTATGTTGAAAATATGAAATAGTCACTTTTACTAAATAACATGTGAGTGATACATTACGTTTAAATAATAATACTAGTATTGGCATAGTCAATATTTTTAATGAAATTTAAGCAACACAGTCATTTAAGTACCGTATCAAAGGGCGCAGTACCAGTTGGGGTGCTATTTCTGTATTTAGTACTTAGACTGGGCGCACCGCACTACGAGGCGCATGTTAGCATGCTAGTTCACGCATGTTAACATTCTAGCTCGCGCATGCTATCTCGCGCATGCTGAGAGCTGTTAGTAGCAGCAAGCACTCATGCTGATAGCTGTTAGTAGCAGCACTTCAGCTCAGACCGATCAGAGATGTCATGGCAACACATCTAATTGACAACGTCAGGGGTAGTGTTGTGTCGTTCGCGAACGATTCGTTCAAAAAGAACAAATCTTTTCAGTGAATGTGTGTGAACGAATCACATCAGGAATTGATTTTCAAAAACTAGAAAAACTTTTTTTTTTGCGTTTCCTTCGACTAAAACCAACTAAAACCTTTTTGAGTTTTCGTCAACTAAAACCGACTAAAAACATTGAGTTTTCGTCGACTAAAACTATCACGAATAGGAATGACGAAATCTGACAAAAGATAATAAGCATTTTCGTCCAAATAACTAAGACTAAGACTAAATCTAAAATGCCTGCCAAAAACAACACTGCATGCGCAATAGTCACATCATAGGACGTGCGATGTTTATATATTTTTTTAGAACACGGAAACTTTTGTTTTGTGTCATAAAAGCAGCACGCTACACTATGCTCTTGTAGCGACTACACAGTACTCAACGCCCCCGTATAACCAGTTCAGACTCATTCGTGGGACCCATCTACTCAAAAAACAATGACAGACGCCTTTATTATTATTATGAGCACCGGTTCCCCCCAAGGATGCGTGCTGAGCCCTCTCCTGTACGCCCTCTACACCTACGACTGCAGCCCGGCCCACGGCAACAACACCATCGTCAAGTTTGCTGATGACACGACAGTGGTCGGTCTGATCTCGGAAGGTGACGAGACAGCCTACAGAGAGGAGGTAAAGAGACTGACAACTTGGTGCAAGGACAACAGACTGCACCTTAACTCTGCTAAAACAAAGGAGATTGTCGTCGACTTCAGGAGGAACAAGACGCTGCCGCCCCCCCTGTGCATCGAAGGCGTGTGTGTGGAGAGGGTCCACACGTTCAAGTTCCTGGGAGTACAGATCTCCGATGACCTTTCTTGGAGTCACAACACCACAGCAGTGGTAAAGAAGGTCCGCCAACGTCTGCACTTCCTGAGAGTCCTCAGGAAATTCAACCTGGACAGGAAGCTGCTGCTGGCCTTCTACCACTCGTCCATCGAGAGCCTGCTGACGTACTGTGTCTCCACCTGGTACAGCGGCTGCACTGAGGCGGACAGAGTGAGGCTCCAGAGGACAGTCAAAACAGCGCAAAGGATTATTGGCTGCCCTCTCCCCCCACTGTCGGACATCTACACCGCCCGGTGCCTCAGAAGGGCTCTCAACATCGTCAATGACAATACCCACCCAAACTCACACCTGTTCGACCTGTTGCCCTCTGGCAGGCGCTACAGATGCATCAAATCAAGGACCAATAGACTGAGAAACAGTTTCTTTCCGAGAGCCATCTCCATACTGAACTCTCACACACACACGAGACCACCCTAACCTCGCAAAACAGCATTGTGATGTGTTTCTATATGCCCTATTCAGTACTGAATTCCATTGCACTGTCTTCTTTATTTATCTAATTTATATATTTGTCTGTATTATTGTTGTATTGCACTGGAGAGGGGAGCCCTCTCATCTCGTTGCACACTTGAGTACAATGACAATAAGGGGATTTCTATTTCTATTTCTATTTCTATTTCTATTATAACACCTTAAGATAAGATGTCCAAACAGCATCGACAAATCACGAATGCAATAACGTTTCACGGGGCGAAAGACACCGTGAAAGCAACTCAACGCCGTCAAGAAAGAGAGGTTTAAAAAAATGATCCGCACACTCGACAAAAGGTATAAAATGCCGTGGCGCACATATTTCTCTCAAATGGCCATCCCAGGCCTGTATAATAAAGAAAGCAATGTCTTCCCAAACAGAGGTATTTGAGTCATCTGGTGAAAATGTTTCTAGTTTCAATATCGTAATGTACATCGCAGCCTCCTCAAAAATCGCAATGTCAGTTTTTTCCAATATCGTGAAGCCCTAATTTGGGCAGTGGCGAGGTACACCCTGAACTGATTGCCAGCCAATCACAGAGCACACAAAGACAAACCACCATCCACTCTCACACACACACATACTTAGGGACAATTTAAAGTGCTCAATCAACCTACTATCCATGTTTTTTCAATGTGGGAGGAAACCAGAGGACCTAGAGAAAACCCATGCAGGCACGGAGAGAAGAACATGATATATGTCAGATATTATAGAATAATAGAAAGCCCATATTGTTCAGATATGTAGTTATTTTAATTTGTGTTCTTATTATCTGCTATTTACAAACATCAGATGGAAAACGCTTTGTTTACAGCTCCATCTGTTGTGAAATGCGCTATAAAAATTCTATTGTATTGTATTTTATTAATGTTTGTTGCATTATTATGTAACCCTCTTTCAACACACCTGATTCACATGATCAGACCATCAACAAGTTTTGCACAAGCCTGCTAATGATCCGGATCGTTTGCATCAGGTATGTTAGACCAGGGTAACATATAAAACAGGCTGGATCAGGGCTCACAAGGACCAGACTTGGAGACCCCTGGGGCACGCGGTCTATGAATTCACTCCGTCTCGTATGGTAGGCCAGTGATACACTCCGTTTTAAGCACAAAGGTTGAGTTTACACAGACAAAAGACAAAAAGTCAATTTCAAGCATCTGCCTGTTACACGGCACAAGTGATCAAAAAGTGTTCCACCCAATTTTGCTTTAAGACACATAAATACTGTACGTTTCCGGGTATCAGCTTGCGATCGCTTGATAGTCAGAGAGCCAACCAGACCTACACACATTGTGTTTTACAACAATACCAAACAGTATTTATGTACCAATAGATAGGTGTGCAGTCACACTGAGTTTCACTGAATGTGGAAGGAAGCCTTCTCAAACAGCACTCGTTTTTTTATAATGAACAATATATAAACGCGGCACGGTGGACAACTGGTTAGCATGATGGCCTCACATCGAAGATGTCATGGCTTTGAATCCGGCTCCGGCCTTCCTGTGTGGAGTTTGGATGTTTTCTACGTGCCTGCATGGATGTATTCCAAGTACTCCGGTTTTCTCCCACATTCCAAAAACATGCATTGCAGGTTGATTGGACACTCTAAACTGCCCCTAGGTGTGAGTGTGAGCATGGATGGTTGTTTGTCTATGTGTGCCCTGCGATTGCCTGGCAACCAGTTCAGGGTGTACCCCGCCTACTGCCCAAAGATAGCTGGGATAGGCTCCAGCACATGGTACAGATAATGGATGGAAAACATTACAAACCTATTTGGCCCTATGTGAAAAAATAATTACCCCCTCAACAAAATAGCGAGTCCTGCCACCTAAGGCAGCAATAACTGAAAACAAACGTTTGCAATAATTGGTGATGAGTCTTTCACATCGCTGTGGAGGGATTTTGGACCACTCTTCTTTGCAGAATAGCTCCAATACTGCCGTAATGCAGGGTTTTCTAGCCTGAATTGCCCGTTGAATATCACACCACAGAATCTCAAATGGATTTAAATCCGGACTTGAAATATAATTTTTTTTCCTTTTTGAGCCCTTCTGGGGTGGACACGTTGGCTGTTTTGGATTGTTGCCCTGCTGCCTGATTCAGGAGCGTTTAAGTTTGAAGGTACAAACTGATGGCCGGACATTATCCTCAACTTCTGGTAAACAGCTGAATTATTTTTTACGACAATCACAGCAAGTTGTCCCGGTCCTGAGGAAGCAAAGCAGCTTCAGACCATCACACTGCCACCACCATGCTTTACTGTTAGCATCATGTTCTTTCATCATGCTACTTTTGTTACCCGTGTGGGGTGACTGCAGCCAGGCTAGCCTCCAATCGCAAAGACGAAGTCAAGCCTGTTATTTTTAATACTGTGCATCACGGTGCGTTACGGTAATGCGCCGAATATGCTTGTTGTTGCCCATCTTCAAAATAAAAGCTGTGAAACTCAAGTATGCACGTCAGTGGTTTGGATTTAAAATAATGTTATTAAACTTCTCTTTTCACCCAGGGGGAATGTAAACTGACTCAGAATTGCACCAAGAAATATTCTGAATTGAGATAGAAGGATAAATTAACTGTGCATTAATGGCTGACATTACAACTGATTTAAAAAAAAAAAAAAAATTTTAAATAAAGTTTTCATTATCCCTCAACCAGACCAGTGCTGGGGAACACTCGATCAACCCAGGTATCCAACCAAAGCACTTACATCAAAATCTGATGTGGCATTTCAAAATAAAAGGCCTAAGAAATAGCAAAATTTGACAATTACACATGAATTAGAAAAATCATTAAAAATTAAGTTTTCGTTATCCCACAACCAGACGAGCGCTGGGGCACACCAGGCCACCCCAGGTATCCAACCAAAGTACTTTGAATGAAATCTGATGTGGCATTTCAAAATAAAATGCTGTGGAATCTCAACTTTTGACCATTACACATGATTTTTAAAAATCATCAAAAATTAAGTTTTTGTTATCCTGCAACCAGACAAGTGCTGGGGCACACTAGGCCACCCCAGTTATCCAACCAAAGTACTTTCATTGAAATCTAATGTGGCATTTAAAAATAAAAGGCAGGAGAAATATCAAAATATGACCGTTACACCTGATTTAGAAAAATCATTAAAAATTCAGTTTTCGTTATCCCGCAACCAGACTACTACCGAGGCACACTAGGCCACCCAAGGTATCCAACCAAAGTACTTTCATCAAAATCTGATGTGGAATTTCAAAATAAAAGGCAGGAGAAATATCAAAATTTGACCGTCTCACCCGATTTAAAAAAAATCATAAAAAATTAAGTTTTCCTTATCCCGCAACCAGACCAGTGCTGGGGAACACTCGATCAACCCAGGTATCCAACCAAAGCACTTTCATCAAAATCTGATGTGGCGTTTCAAAATAAAAGGCCTAAGAAATATCAAAATTTTACCATTATACATGAATTAGAAAAATCATTAAAAATTAAGTTTTCGTTATCCCGCAACCAGACTACTGCCGAGGC
>NC_142405.1:14949228-15006728 GCF_059441095.1 Idiotropiscis lumnitzeri
ATGCTATCTTGGTGCTGTCATGAACATACGTGAGGGGCTGTTGATCGAAAATTAACCTACCTTGATGAATAAATTGTCTACAAAGGCCGGGTTCCCCCCCATAACGGGATGGGTGAGGTAAATATGGCTCGCGACCGTGGTAGCCGGGCAGGAGAGCACCGGTCGCGGAGGCCATCGGGTCGGAACCCGAGGCAGTGCGTGACAGCAGGCTACCTATGCGGGCATCGAAATTTTCAAAGCGGTGGGCCAGCTGGCCAACTGCGTTGCGGAGGTCCGCAAGCTCAGTCTCCTGCTGTTCCACCAGTCGTCCTTGGCTGGCCAAAGCCTTGTAAATTTTCTCTGTGTCCGCAGAGTCCATGGTCGGAATATTCTGTTAGGATTATTTTCCAGAACCGCTGGAAAATAGTATCAGGACTCTTCAAGCGCAGACACAGAGAGAGGAATTTTAACAAAGGTATTTATTATTACAAAAAAAAACAGGCACACTCTATATCTTTATATAATCAAACGCAATACCGACAAAGTGCAATGAAAATCGCCGGTGGAAAAACTCACACCAGGAGAATAACGATGGGAACGAAAAACGCTTGCAAAAGGCAAGGAACAAAATGAACGAAAATCGCTTACCGCAAAAGGACAAGGAAAACCAATTGGCGAGCGAGCGCGACCGAAAAGAACAATAACTGAAAACGGAAAAACAACGAACGGGATCAAGAAACACGGAAGGTAAACAACGAGGTGTCTAGAATTCACAACTTGGGACATGAACATGAGCAAGGAGAATATTCCGACGCTGAGTAGTCAGCGTAGGGTGTTTAAAAGTTTGAAGATGTTTGGATAAATTCTTTAGTTTGCTCAAATATTACCTCTATAAAAGGCCAAAAAAAAATTTTAAATTCCAAAATAAAATCAAAATGGAGGACTTCCTGCCAAGTTTGGCATAAGGCTCAAGAATACTTTTTTTTTTTACAGGTCTAGGGTTGTTACGTACGCATCCCATTTTTCATAGATCGAGGTGAAACATACAACTAGGAATACTTTAAAAATTGGTAGTGGGAGCCATTAATGGTTTAAGAAGCTTTTTATGCCGGTTGTCTGTTGTGCATGAAAAATTTCATGAGTTTCCGCCCAGTTTTCAACCCTCGAAAAAAGCGATTGCATGAATTCACTAGGAGGAGTTCGATAAAATCTGACCTGACCCAAAAACAGCAACAAATTCCAAAGTAACTTCATGGGACCCACTTCACAGAAGGAGTCTTCCTACAGTGCTTCATCTGATTGAATGGGGTGTCACACAATTTACACTAACATCGCATAGCATCTTTATAAATGTTAAATGCTGCCCACTCGGCATTCATTGCAGCCTGGTCATCCTGGAAGAGGGATTTCACCATTGGAGGTGTCTTCTCAAGGTTTATCATTGTTCCTCAGATGGGGTTTTTGGAGTTTTTTCTTGCCCCCCTGGGTGTGAAGATCAGGACATGTTAATATTTGTCATCCGTGGGCATGTGAAGAAGCCCTTCGAGACATTTCTGTGATTAAGGGCTCTATAAAAAATTTGACTTGAAATATATTCCTCACAGGCGGCATGATGGCCTCACAGTACAGAGGTCGTGGGTTCGATCTGGCCTTCTGTGTGCACTGGTGGAGCCGGAGGGGAGGCCCGGGTATTACTGGGCCCCCCTGAAATCTAATTGGACCCCCGAGGCGCCACCCCAGATGATTGGTATATCGCGGCACCGAGTGCAAAGTCCCTCCTGTACAGTAGTTGGCGCTATGTGCCACAAAGCGTTGCAATCCACGTTCCATGGGAGAAGAAGATTTGAATCTGATTTGACTGTTGTTGCAGGAGACAGAAGATCAGCAAAGTAACGAAAAAGAAGGAGACGAAGGATACTCTTTGTGGACAGTGAAATACTCGTCACAAAGTAAATTTTACGCTGGTGTCCCATTGAGTCACTGTTTACAATAACTTTTGTAGATAGGTGATTTTTCTTGCTGTTGCCCCAAGCTGAGAGCCACAGCATCAAGCAAACGTTAACTCTAGATCTCATGGCAGCTCGATATTAATGTCTACATTTAATACATTTAGCTCGCACTTTATGTACATATTTCTCCAATGATAAATGAAACGTAACGTGAAGACTGTAGTTGCTAGTTAGCCTGCTGTCAACTGGCTTAAATGTCTGAATATTAGACTTTGTTCTACAGTGGTTTATTAGCCCTGACTTTTTTCGGCTTGAAGTAGGAATTTAATAACATTGTGTGATTAAAAATGATACTAGGAGTAATGTGAACAAGACTGGCTTCTTTTTTCATAGGGTCAGTTGAGAATAAAAAGGCAGGGGGAGAAGATTTAGAACCTCATTGTCAAGAGAACCAAGTCAGGAAGAGACGAGGCAGGCAGACAACCAGAATTCAGGTCTGCTAGCAACTCCCATCTTTGGACGAGTAAGAAGAGAGAGAGAGAATGTGATGGACACAGCCCATAACCAGGACCGAGCATAGAAGCAGTTACATGCTCTCTTCACTCGTCATTACAAGTATGGAACTCGATTTTCTGTATTTCCAGGTCTACAGTAAGATGGGAAGTGGAAACAATTGTATGGAAATATATGTATCTAATAGTTATCTGGGTTATCTTAAAATGTTTGGATAAATTATTTTGCATACACAACCTATCTACAATATCCTGGAAATAATTTAGTGAGATACTAAATACAACATTCAATACATACAAATTCAGAATACCGTATTTTTACGGCCAAAAGACGCGCTTATCAAAGGGCGCAGCACCAGTTGAGGGTGCTATTTCTGTATTTAATACTTACACTGGGCGCGCCGCACACGAGGCGCATGCTAGCACGCTAGCTCGTGCACGCCAGCTCACTCGCACATGCCAGCACTCATGCTAATAGCTGCCAGGAGCAGCACCTCAGCTCAGACAGATAAGAGATGTCATGGCAACACATCTAATTGACAACGTCAGGGGAGGGATGTCACGGTTTTATATCAAAACCAAAAATATCTCTGAACAGCATACAAGCAAACAATGAAACAAAGAAATAAAATTAACAATAAACATGCATGTCTAATGCCGTTCATATCACCTAAAGAAATAAAAATAATACAAAACAGTACTGAGACATTCTGGGAGCCAATCAGCCTCAGCCAATCAGATGGCTGGTTAGAGAGATGTTAGTGGTGTGCTTTGGGCAGTGTGTTTTGTTTTTGCAGTCTGTTGTCTAAACCTGTGATGTTTCTTGCTTGCAATAACATGCATGATAAGACAGACTACGACATCGTGGACAGCTGCCCCTTTATCCAGCTTTCTCCTCCACCATCACCAAAAGACGTATTCACATAATGTATTTGTCACACTCAATTCAAAGCAAAGATGTCTCAGACCTTGGCCAGCAGGGTGTGCTAACATGCACTCTGGAATGCTCAAGGGGATCAGGCTCAATGGTCAAGAGAGTTGCTCAGTCTATACAATAGACACGTTGCATGACAAGGCGCCTCGTTTATTTTGGGGGATATTTGGGACTTTAAAGTGCGCCTTATGGTCGCGAAAATACGGTAATTATAATAAATGATTTGCATGATGAATTGCATAATCTATTCACATGACACATCTAGTTACTCAAATGTCACAAAAAGATTTCGGTCTTTAATGCTGAGAAGTCTGGGAATTAGGGTCTGGAAATTTTAACTGTGCTGGAAGCCTTTTCTTTTTTTTTTTTTTATTGATGTGTCTTTTTTTTAATGTTGGTTGTTTATTTTGTTTACACTAATATTTTTATACAATGTAGTTCCATTGAGGGAGGTCACAGAAGCCAAAGGTGGCAGCTCCCTTCCTGGGACGAGTCCGGCGAGAGAATGCACAATACGGCTCTGCCCATCATCCCCAGGCCAGAGCATAGACAGAAACAGTCACATGCTCAGTTCGGTAATTAAATTGAGTTTTAGGAGGCCTCTGAGGATGAGGCTGTCGATAAGCAACAAGAGCCAGACCCAGAGCCAGCTGTCCCCAGTACCAATTTCGCTCAGCCGAGGCGACCCGGTGGTAGGGTGACTTAGCTGAAACTTGCTGGTTAGTCGCAGTTATTGTCTACCTTCTGGATCCTTAACAAGGAATGTGTTGGTGCATTTTCACTATTTTTGTAAAAATTAGTTATTACTAGTGCTGTCAAGTGATTATTTTTTTTAACTAAAACTCACAAAAAATTCCACGATTAATCACATTTTTTAACTACTATTTTTTTGCGAAGCTTATAACAGATATTTACTTGAATAATATCTTGGAATTGATGCACAATCACCAAATATTAAGTATATTTAATTCAAAGATTGTTTTAATAGCTTTCTTGGATTCTTGAATACGATCGAAATGGAGACATCTTTACAGCCATTTATCTTCGAAACATTTCTCAAAACTGCCCACAAGCGCCACACTCCAGCAGTATTGGTTTGCAAGGCCCAGTGGTAACTTAAACACAGTATTTTGTTCTGAGACGTGCTAATATGGCACAATATTTGCAAAGTATGCAAATTACTTTTTAAGTAAATCAAACTGAGTTAACTGAGTTAAAATATTAAGTTAAATTTTTTTGTGATTAATCACCTGAGTTAATGCTTTAATTTTGACAGCCCTAGTTATTACTAATGCATTATTGAAAACATTTTGCCAAATTGTTTTCCATTTTCAGCAATGTTAATAAACTGAAATTTATACCTAAATCTCATCTCTCGTGTGCTTAGTATGTACATTTAAACGTATGACACTCTGATTGCAATTAATAAGTCGAGAAACAAATTTATTGTTAAAGTCTGTGGACCCCCTGAAATAGCCTTGGCCACCCCGTGGCCGCCCCAAGGATAAAAGTCTCGCTCCGCCACTGCCTGTGTGGAGTTTGCATGTTCTCCCTGTGCCTGCGTGGGTTTCCTGCGGGTACTCCGATTTCCTCCCAGATTCCAAAAACATACACGGCAGGTCGATTGGACTCTATAAATTGCCTCTAGGTGTGAATGTGAGTGCGGATGGTTGTTCGTCAACATGTGCCCAGCAATTGACTGGCCACCAGTAAACATATCGTCCGAAAAACAATTGTTATTGTGACAGGCCTGCTAATACATAATGTAAACACAGGACATTACCTAACTTCTTTATGAGATTTTAGGATTTCCCAGGACGATCATATGGGATTGACGGTGGAATGGTAGTAGATATTTTTTGTATGGTGTAATTTAATGTGTGTCAAAGATATCAACATTACCATAAATAATTCACACCTCAAAAAATACACTGCCTACATAATGCATGATTGGATTGATAATTAACATTTGTTGAGTGGACTGATATGTCAGGTCAGACAACTGAACTGGTCCAATTGAGAGCATTTTCTTTTCTTTTGGGGAGGTTATGCTTGAATAGTATCATTTTAGTTATGTGTATATTTTCAGGAAGAAGACCAGCAGGCTGCGCTCTCTGTCAAACCCGCTGGTATATACATAAACAGTGGAAGGGATAGGCTTTTTACAGCATCCAAATGCTGGTGGTGCATCAAATCTGGTACAGAAATACTTTTTTTTAAATTTTGTCTTTACTATAGGCCTCAGTTGAAGTGCAAGTTCTTCATGCATGAAGCATGGGTTGAGGCCAATAAGAAATTTTTCTCTGTCAGAGTGGAGGAGGAACAGACTGAGGCTTAGACTTTTATTTTTCGTCACATGGTGTTGGTACTGTATTTACATTATTTATTGGTAGGCCTGTCACTACAATACATTTTTCCGGGTGATATATTTACTCAAAAACTATCATGGTAAACAATAGTATCATTTGTTATTTTTTTTAAATGGCACTGAAATAATTAAGATATTAAAGCAAAAATAATAAAAGAACATACTTTTTAGTGCAAGCATAATTCAAATCTGAATGATATGGTACATAGACATTGAAATGGGTCACTGATGGTGTAGTGGTACACTCGCCTGAGTTGTGTGCGGGCAGCGTGAGTTCAGTTCCCACTCAGTGACGGTGTCTATGTCTGCCCTGTGACTGTCTGGCGACAAGTTCAGGGTGTAGTGCGCCTTTCACCCGTAGTCAGCTGGGATAGGCTCCAGCACCCTCCCGCGACCCTGTACAGGATAAGCGGTGTGGATAATGACATGACATTGAAATGAAGAATAAAATATCATGGATAATAAATAAAATAAATTTAAAAAAAAAAGACTCAGACTCTGTTAGTTATTGTTTTCAACATCATTCAACAAATGTTAACACATCACCTACAGTATCTGTAATGGCAGAGTCAAATTGAATTTACTGTATTTTCATGTTCTCCCATTGGAGGGCAAAAGGTATTATCAGCCTGTGTATCAAAATGCAGCCAGTCAAATCATAGCTTAGTGTGTGATTAATGGAGAACAATATCGAAGATGGCCCATTTACCACTAACAAACTCAGTTTATATACTTTTTGATCAGGAAACAGAATTTTTTTGCGACCATAAGGCACACTTTAAAGTTCCAAACTGTCATGATCCGTCTGTTCTTTGTCCAGCAGAGGGCGTCCCCTCCGCGTGCTCCCCGCCGCGCGTCACCGGGCAGACGCGCCCAGCCGCGCAGCTGACGCTCATCCCCTGCTGATTAATGGGACTACTTAAGCCGTCGCCGAGGATCGCTCGGCGTCGGATAATTTTCCTGCAATGCTCATGACCATAGTTACTGCTCATGTTTGCTCCATGTTGTTCCGTGTCTTGTTTTGCTCGCTCATAGTACTTTTCTGTTCAGCTACTTTTCGGCTCGCCCTTGGTTCTCGGTTTCGTCATTTGGACTCTTCCTTCCCTTCTGTGGTAAGACCATTCTCGTTTTGTAGTTTATCCTTGCTTGGCAAGCGCTTTAAGTTTAACCTCGTTTTGATTTCCTGGCGCGACTCGGTCCGCCAGCGTTTTCTGTTCTCGTCGCTCGCGGCGTTTGTAATTATAAATATATATCTAAATCTATATTGTTCCCTAGTCCATGCCCTAGTGAAAGTATGGATTGATTGGTCTCTGTCGGCCCCAATCAACATCTGGTCTGAAACTCTTCTTGTGGTCAGCGTTTGTGGAGTTCACTCTTCGCTTCCGGCCTCGGGCGGACAGCGACCCCAACAGAATTATCCGACCATGAACTCCGCTGACCGCGAAAGGATTTTTTCGGCCGTGGCCAGTCAGGGACATATGGTAGGGCAGCAGGGTTCCGAGCTCGCCTCCCTGCGCGACGCGGTTGGACATTTGGTCCAGCGCCTCGACGAGTATGACACTCGCTTAGGCCCCCTGTTCGTTCCCGGTGCAGCCCCGGTCGCCGCTGCGACCGGCGCGCCGTTCCCGGCTCTTGCCGCCAGGGAACCCAACCTGCCTCACCCCGCCCGGTACGGCGGGGAGCCCGGACTATGCGGCCCCTTCGTGCACCACTGCAGACTGATTTTTGACCAGCAGCCCCTCACGTACTCCCATGATAGCTCTAAAGTGGCATTTATGATGAGCCTCCTGACTGGCCCAGCCAGTGAGTGGGCTATGGCCGTGAGCATTGCCCGTCCGGAAATTTGCTCCTCTTTTCCCGGTTTTCTTTCTGAGTTCGAGCGAGTTTTTCACCACCCGGTCCGAGGAAAAGAGGCGGGAGCCGAGTTGCTGGACTGTACCCAGGGCTCCCGATCGGTCGCGGATTACTCCATTGCCTTCTGCATCAAGGCCGCGGAGAGCGGTTTCGGCGACTGCGCCCTGAGGACCGTTTTCCGCCGAGGGTTGAGCTCCGCCCTCAAAGACGAGCTGGCCGTGAGGGAGGACGCCCAGTCGCTGGAGGAGCTCATCAACCTGGCGATCCGGCTGGACAACCGCCTTCGAGAACGCCGCAGAGAACGGGGCCTCGAGCAGCAGCGGGACGAGCCATCCGCCTTCCGGTTTCCGGAGCCACGCCTCGTCGACGAGCCGATGCAGCTGGGAGCAGGTCGGCTGGATCCCCTCGAGCGGGAGCGACGACGTCGGACGGGGGCCTGCTTCTACTGCGGTCTCCAAGGTCATCGCGTGGGCTCCTGCCCCAGGAGAGCCACCCACCGTCGGCCGCCGCGCGGGCGCGCCGACCGTTGTGAGGCCCTCCTCGACACACCTCCGATCGACTCTGCCGGGCCGAAACAACTGGGCCCCGCGTGGCCCGAGCATCGGCACGGTCGACCCAGGAGCGCGCTGAGACTGGAGGTAGAGGGGGAAATCGCGGTCCCGGCTTCCTCCATCCCGATTCGCGCGTTGATAGACTCTGGAGCGGACGATTGCTTCATCGACGCGGGGCTAGTGGCCCAGCTGGGCTGCGCAGTGACTGAACTGGCCCAAGCCGAACCGCTGTACGATCTCAACGGACAGTTATTAACCGACATACGACGGCAGACCGAGCCTCTGACTTTAAAGATTTCCGGGAACCACATCGAGCAGCGCTCGTTTTTCGTCATGCCGTCCAGGGCGGCTCCGGTCGTTCTCGGAATTCCCTGGTTGCGAGCGCACAACCCAGTGATAGACTGGGAGCGGTTGTCTATCCAAAATTGGGGGACTTTGTGCTACGCGCACTGCTTGCGCTCCGCCGAGGAGGGGTTACGGGCCAGGGTTAACCCCGCAAAAGAAATTAACTTAGAGAACGTGCCAGCCGCCTACCACGACCTCCGGGCGGTTTTCTGCAAAGAGCACGCCAAGTCACTGCCTCCTCACCGACCTTACGATTGTGCGATCGACTTGCTTCCGGGTGCGGCGCTTCCTTCGGTTCGGTTGTACAAGGTCTCCCAGCCCGAACAATCCGCTATGAAGGATTACATCACGGAGAGCCTAGCCGCGGGGTTGATCAGACCATCCACGTCCACCGTCGGCGCGGGGCTATTTTTCGTGGAAAAGAAAGATAAAACACTTCGGCCTTGCGTGGACTACAAGGAACTGAACGCAATCACCGACCACCTACCCTGGATCGAGTACGCCCACAACACCCTGGTTTCGTCTGCAACCGGGCGGTCCCCCTTCATGACGGTGTACGGCTACCAGCCACCACTGTTCCCGACCCAGGTGGGGGCTACGGAGGTACCGTCGGTCCAGCACCACCTCAAGAGGGCTCACCGGGTGTGGAGGGAGACCAGGGCGGCGCTCTCCCGCACCACGCAACGCAACCGGCAGATCGCGGACCGTCGCCGGCGACCAGCACCCGCCTACCAGGCCGGGGATCAAGTCTGGCTGTCGACCCGGGACCTCAACCTCGCAGCCTCTTCCCGGAAACTGGGCCCGAGATTCGTGGGCCCGTTCGAGATCGAGGCCATCATCAACCCGGTCTCCGTTCGCCTGAAGCTGCCCCCCGCCATGAAAATTCACCCGGTGTTCCACGTCTCCCTGATCAAGCCGGCACCTACCTGCTCCATAGTTCCCCCATCCGCCCCACCTCCTCCTCCTGAGATCATCGACGGTGGCCCAGCGTACAAGGTTCGGGAGATTCTGGACTCCAGGCGCAGGGGAAGGGGCTTCCAGTACTTGGTCGACTGGGAAGGCTACGGTCCGGAGGAGCGGCAGTGGGTCCCCTGCTCCTGGATCCTGAGTCCATCTCTCATCCACGACTTCCACATGACTCATCCGTCAAAACCAGGTGGGCTGCCGAGAGGCGTCCGTTAGAGGGGGGGTACTGTCATGATCCGTCTGTTCTTTGTCCAGCAGAGGGCGTCCCCTCCGCGTGCTCCCCGCCGCGCGTCACCGGGCAGACGCGCCCAGCCGCGCAGCTGACGCTCATCCCCTGCTGATTAATGGGACTACTTAAGCCGTCGCCAAGGATCGCTCGGCGTCGGATAATTTTCCTGCAATGCTCATGACCATAGTTACTGCTCACGTTTGCTCCATGTTGTTCCGTGTCTTGTTTTGCTCGTTCATAGTACTTTTCTGTTCAGCTACTTTTCGGCTCGCCCTTGGTTCTCGGTTTTGTTATTTGGACTCTTCCTTCCCTTCTGTGGTAAGACCATTCTCGTTTTGGAGTTTATCCTTGCTTGGCAAGCGCTTTAAGTTTAACCTCGTTTTGATTTCCTGGCGCGACTCGGTCCGCCAGCGTTTTCTGTTCTCGTCGCTCGCGGCGTTTGTAATTATAAATATATATCTAAATCTATATTGTTCCCTAGTCCATGCCCTAGTGAAAGTATGGATTGATTGTTCTCTGTCGGCCCCAATAAACATCTGGTTTGAAACTCTTCTTGTGGTCAGCGTTTGTGGAGTTCACTCTTCGCTTCCGGCCTCGTCCGGACAGCGACCCCAACACAAACATTCCCCAAAACAGACGAGGCGCTTTCTAACACGACGCGCCTTGTGTATAGACTGAGACCCATAGATCTGTACACGTGCCATTCTCTCGACGAACGGGCCTGATCACCCTGAGGGCATTTCAGAGTGCATGTTAGCACACCCTACGAATTAAAGTCTAAGACCACTGTGTGCAGAATTGACCGTGAAACATAAATTCTGTCAATACCTCTTTTGGGGATGGTTTGAGACAGTAAGTATTTAGAACAGACCAGTTTGTACGTGCGTGAGAAACCTGGACAAAAGGGCAGCTGTCCACAATGTCGTAGTCTGTTTTATCATTCATGTTATTGCAAGCAAAAAACATGACAGGTTGAGACAACAGACTGCAAAAAAAAAAACACTCCCCAAAGCACATCACTCACATCTCTCTAACGAGCCATCTGATTGGCTGAGGCTGATAGGCTCCCAGAATGCATTGCAACTTTTTGACATCCCGCCCCTGACATTATGTATATACTTTGCTGTCATGAGAGCTCTTGCAGTGTCATTGGTTAAGATGCTTTGTGCTAAATGATAGTTAGCATGCGATAGCTAGCATGTGAGAGCTAGCATCCGCCTTGTAGTGCCGTGCGCCCAATGTATGTATCAAACACAGAAATAGCGCCCACAACTGATGCCGCACCCTTAGGCGCGTCTTTTGGCCGTGAAATTACGGTATTATTTGCTTTCTTCCTGAATAATTTCTCTTAACTTTCCTATTCTTAAAATTCTGTCAGAAATATTACTGTATATATTTCATTTTAATTAGAGGTGTCAGAAAAACGCGTTATTGATGCGATTAATCCAACCCCCTTTTAACGCTGTCAATTTTTTGAACGAGCGATTAAGACTCATCTTGGCCTAATAAACAATGTAGTCCTTTGACATAGCGCTGACGCTTGCGAGACCGGAAAAAAACATCAAGCACACGAAATTTAGGACCCGCCTGCATGGGCTTGCTGTGCGGGGTTTTCGCCGGCTTATAGAACTAAAAGCATCTAGCGAGTGGTAAAAATGACGCAAATTCAATTCCGAATGGCAAGTTTTTTTTTTTGTTTTTGTTTTTTTAAAGTTACCTAATGGTGTCATTGATAAGAGCAAAGTCATTTGTGTGTATTGCTATTGTGACCCGAACTCCCATTGCAGCACGTCCAGTTTAAAATACCATTTGATGGCCAAGCACACCGCTGATGCCAATTCTCCAGCCCCTCGTCAAACCTTGCGACAGAAACCGATGGATGGATCAACTGAAAAGAGACTCGCCGAAGCCATAGCTAAGTGGGTGGCCACTGCGTGATAGCATCGTGGAGGACGAAGGCCTGGCTGAAATACTTCGCATTGCGTCCAACAACTACACTTACGAATTCAAGACTCGCAGGAAGCGGAGAAGGCGGAAGCAGTCGTGCTCACCGGTGATTACTGGACTTCTATCAGTCACCACAACTACCTCGGTGTGTAGTCCATTATTTTGACCATTTCATTTGCACTTTGTCGGCATTTTATAGTTCTTATATTACTCCAATTTGATCCCTTAGAAAGGCTGTTGAGATGCTCTTTTGCGTGACTCTGTTTGTGAGTCGAATCCAATGTTTTTTTTTCAATTAAAAAAAGTATTTGCATAAAAACAAAAAAAACTATTCTCATATATTAAAGGTATTACAATTCAATAAAATATTGAGACAAAAAAATGGGAGGGATTTTTTTTTTTTTTAGAATGAATAAAGGGATTTTTTTTTTTTACAATGAATAAAATGTGCGATTAAGTACGAGTTAACTATGAAAAAATGTGACTAATTATGATTAAATATTTTAATCGCTTGCAGCACCAATTTTAATGCTTCAAATTATAATCACATAGAATTATTTAGAGTGCCCTTTCAACAATGCTCAGTACACACATACATGCACACATATTTTTAAATAAATGCAGGACAAACATTTTCGTGGTCTTGGGCATTTTCATGTCCCAAAACACAAACAAATTATTAAACATATCACTCTCCATAGTTGCACTTCAACTACCTGTGGCCGTTTGTGGATGGTCAAGGGAGGCTCCAGAGGACAGTCAAAACGGCGCAGAGGATTATAGGCTGCCCTCTCCCCTCCCTGTCGGACATCTACACCGCCCGGTGCCTCAGCAGAGCTCTCAATATCGTCAAAGGCAATACTCACCCGAACTCACACCTGTTTGACATGTTGCCCTCTGACAAGCGCTACAGGTGCATCAAATCAAAGACTAATAGACTGAAAAACAGTTTATTTCCGAGAGCCATTACCATTCTGAACTCTCACACACACACACGACCAACCTTACCTTGCAGAACAGCGACGTAATGTGTTTTTTATTATCCAATCTCGTATTATTTTCCATCACATTATTTATCTAATTTATATATGTGATTAAATTATTGTTGTATTGCACTTGAGAGGGGAGCTCTCTAATCACGTTGCACACTGTACAATGACAATAAAGGGATTTCTGATTTCTGAACAAACATCAATTACTATTATGACAGTAACGACAGTACATTTTCGGAATCATTTATCCTCACTAGGGTCGCAAACATCCAATTACTGTAAATAGCTGTTAATTGTAATCTGCGCATTGTTGGACATCATAATCTGGCAACAAAACTCCACATCATGCCGTGGTTAGCATCCAGTACAGTTGCACTGAAGTGTGGGAAATCTGAGCGTGTAGACAAGTTTTGGTGAATAATAAAATAAAACAGTTCCGCATAGGGCTGCTCGAGTATGAAAAAAAAATATTAATCAGGATTATTCAAATAATTCTTTTTTGAAGGGGGAACAAAACAAATGTTTAAATGTAAACAATGTTAAGATAAATCCACTCAAATATACTAACTATAGTATGACATTGTAAAATGAGCACTATTTTTGTTATTTATATACAGCACTGGGGGGAAACCATGTCAGTTATGACAGTTTAGAATAAAATAACAAATAATACAAGAAAAATTATTATTTGGCTGCTGCTGCCACTTTGGATGCCCAAAGCCGAAAAGTCAGATGGTGCCTCGCATACAAACATACTCGGCCTGTAACTGCTTTTGAAACCCATTGAAAGTGTTGACTTTTTCTCATTAATTAATGAGCCGCTGTAGTGTAACACTAGTTTTGTCTAAGTTAGCCAACTTGCCCTAATGCCTTTGGTTAACAGCTATCCTTACGGTGCTCTTTGATTGGTAGTTTTTATGCATTCTGAGCGAGTTGGAGGTGTGAGTCTGTATCCCGTCAATGCTGGTGCATCAAGGGATCTTAAGTCACTATGGTTAAACTTGGTAATATGTACATCATATGAGACTTATTTCATAACTTGGGCTTCTATTGGAAAACAACCTTTGTTGAGCCTATATACCTACAGTATTTTACAATTGAAAAATATCATGGGTACCTTGTAAACACAAATATAAGTATCAATACTGAATAATGTCTACCTTTAATTTAATAACAAATGTACTACTTGGTGTGAAATTTGGGATTATTTAAAGGGACGCTTCATTGACGTTAACATTGGGACTTATAGAATACGTTTGTATGTAAAAATAACCAAAGTCCTAAATTGATCCCCCGCCCCCCAATTGTTTTTTTGGATGAGATTTACGACAAATTGGAACGCCACCTCCTTTTGGAGCTCAGCTTGCTTGGCGACTGATCTTGGCGACTGTGAAAGTATAAAAGCGTTCTGCACAATACTTTGGATTTATTGACATCAAACGTGAGTTAATGTGATAGCCTCCACTTACACAGGGCGAAGCAGACAAGAGCAAGAATGTGCACACAAATCTTGAATGGTTAATGTAAAAAAAAAATAAAAAAACAAAAACAAAACGAGGCACGTTAGTTTGGGTGCACCCTTGGGACACAGCAAGATGACAATTTTTTTTAAATAAAACACTGTTTTATTTAACAAGCTGCACTAAAAAAAAACAATAAAGGAGGGGGAAGTTAGTTCTGTGTTCGCAGGGCTTACAAGTCAGGTGGGATTTGGACTCCCCCTTAAAAAAAAAAAAAAAACAAAGAGGAATGGCCACGTGATTCTGCCACTGATCTAAGGTACATTGCACTCCGCACACAAAAAAAAAAATTAAAAGCACGTCAAACTCACATGAAAGAAAAAAAAAAACAAAAAAACCACTGCACTCATTGAGAGATGACAGACTAAAACTATTAAAACCCCCACCCGAGCTGTGTAGCCGACCTACATGTAATAATAAAAAAAACCCTTGGTGGATAAAAGCTACATTAGAAAATAAACAACCCCTAGACAAAAACTAGTAAAACCTACGTAGCGCCCTCTCCTGCTGCCCAGCTGTCAGAGGCCTCGTGATGGGATCAGGGGGTAATAGTGATCTGTCCACTTAGCGGGGATTCGCCTCTCTGGGTCCAGTGCGAATAGGAAGTTTCTTTTGTAGGGGTTGGGAGCGTTGTATACAATCACCGGACGTCTCGTCCCGTTGACGGGGCGTCTCGCTTCCGCGCGGCGTCTTAGCGTGGCGAGAGTGCTGCGTAGAGAGGATTGTGCGTGGCGGGCATTCTGCGTAGAGAGGATCGTGCGTGGTGGGGGTTCTCTGGCGAGCGTCGTACGGGACGGGCGTCCTCTGCATGGAGCGAGTTGTGCGGGCGTGCTCAGGGTGGCGAGAATCTGTGATCATCCGGTGGCAACGTCCATATGCGCTCAGTTCATCACTCCCTGGCCAATCGGGCTCGTCAGGTGCTCATCAGGCCACGATCCGAGGCACCCGGAGAAATTCATTCTCAGCTGGGATAGGCTCCAGCACCCTCCCGCGACCCTGTACAGGATAAGCGGTGTGGATAATGACATGACAATGACATGACTTTTAGCTAAGCTAATCTTTTGTCAAGTGTGAGGAGGCAGCCAGGCATTAATGTTTATACCTCCCACTCCCCACGGGTAACAACCGTACATTCTTCGACAGTGCTAAAATTAATAATACTGCTCAGGGCAGCAATTAGCTTTTGGTCGCTAAAGAGACAACGTTAACCCAACAAAATTGACTTCTCACCGGCAACTTGGTGCCAGGGATGCCTGGCTGTTGCCACTCATGCACATTCGCGTCCACCACCACTTTCGGCCAATTCATGAAGCTGTAAGCGTCACAGCGCGAGTAGGCATCTATTTTGGTGCGCATTGCGGCGCGGTATCTACTTTTAGTCGGGGGCCGCTTCAGGAGCAAACAAAAACTTCCAGCGAGGAGGCTGACTCCACAGCCGAGTGTGACCGCATTGGAACATAACATTGAGCGGCGTACGCATGGCTGTCGCGTTCCAAACAATAAGAAGGCGTGTAGTAGTCACGTCGCTTACAGTAGAAAAACTGGGGCCAATCCACATCCAAATAAATCTGTCTACTCATTCCCACTTCAGTCTCTGTAAATATCCCGACCGGTGCTTTTATACCGTGTGTACTCACCGGAATTAGCTAAGAAGAAGTGTGCCGCATCCTCACAACATAATCTATATACCTCTGCTCACTTGCACATTTCCTCTTTCTCATATAAATCAACCACAGAGAGGTTAATCTTTTTGATATGTTGAAGTGGTTATAGGGAGGGATGTCCACATGAATTTTGGTGTGAATTGATCACTGTTTTTGGACGTGTTTTTACCTTTATCCTGCTTTATTGATTTCACCTCATCGCAGCAATGGACGTCCAAATTGCAGTAGTTTTATAACTGCTGGGGGCTGTTTTTTGTGCGACTGTGTCCGGAGACATAACTCGGAGCTACGGATCGATCGTGTACATAAGAGATCAGCTGTTAGGACTCAGTGCTAACCCCGCGCCGGCTACAAACACAGCACCCAAATGTCCTGCTCCTTATCTCTGGTGACTTCAATAATGTTTCTCCTTCTTCCTTTCTGCCTTCATTCACACAACATGTAACCTGCCACACCAGAAACAATAAAATATTGGACCTTTTCTATGCCAACACCAAGGAGGCGTACACAGGTGACACACACAGTTCAGAGATGGTCTGGAGAAGCCGAGGAGGCCTTAAAGGACTGTTTCAACACAACTGTGTGGGAGGTATTCAGCGAAGCCCACGGGGAGGACATTAATGGTCTAACAGACGCGATTACAGACTATATTACATATATATATATGTAAATATGTGTATATATATATATATATATATATATATATATATATATATATATATGTAAATATGTATATATATATATATATATATATATATATATATATAATTTCTGCATGGAGAACACCATTCCCACCAGGACAGAAAGATGTATCTCCAACAACAAACCCTGGATCACACCGGACATTAAAGCTCTCCTGAAGGAGAAAAAGAGGGCTTTTGTGTCAGGCGACACGGAGGAGCTGAAGAGAGTGCAACGTCAGCTGAGAAGGAGGATCAAAGAGGGGAAAATGTCCTACAGGATGCTGATGGAGGAATAGCTGCAGAATAATAATGCCAGGGATGTCTGGAGGAGCCTGAAAACCATCTCAGGCCACGGACAACCAAAGACCCAGAAGGGAGGGGACCTTCAGTGGGCAAATGAGTTGAACCTATTTTTCCATAGGTTTGATCAGATGCCTGCCCCCGCTGCAGCCCCACCAATCCCTCCTGCCGCTGCGAACGAGACCCTCTCTCCCCCTCTTTCTCCTCTCTGCTCTCCCCTCACTCTCTCCTGTCTTCTCTACCCCCTGCATAGGCTTCAGTTCCCAGCCACATCAGACAACCACCACTTCCTCCTGCTCAGCCTTGTTCCTCACAACAACTCAGGTGAAGAACCAGCTGAGGAAGATGAAGACGAGGAAGGCAGCGGGTCCAGATGGGATTAGCTCTCAGCTCCTCAAATCCTGTGCAGACCAGCTGTGTGGAATCGTCCAGCATATGTTCAACCTGAGCCTGAAGCTGGGCAGAGTCCCCCAGCTGTGGAAAATATCCTACCTGGTTCCGGTTCCAAAGACCCCCCATCCCAAGGAGCTCAACAACTTCAGACCGGTGGCGCTGACGTCTCATCTGATGAAGACCCTGGAGAGACTGGTCCTCGTCCATCTGTGCCTCCTGGTGAGCTCTTCGATGGACCCACTCCAGTTTGCATCAGTGTGGATGATGCCATCATCTACCTGCTCCACACTTCACTCTCCCACCTGGAGAAGGCGGGGAAAACTGTGAGGATCATGTTATTTGATTTCTCCAGTGCTTTCAACACTATCCAGCCCACCCTATTGGGAGACAAGCTGGAGCAGGCGGGAGTGGGCCACCACCTCATCACATGGATCCATGGCTATCTCACAGTACGTGAGAACACAGGACCGTGTCTGACGTGCTCCTCTGCAGCACGGGAGTGCCGCAGGGAACTGTTCTAGCTCCTTTCCTGTTCACCTTCTACACCTCGGACTACAAATACAATTCCTCTACCTGTCACCTGCAGAAGTTCTCTGATGACTCTGCGATTGTCGGCCTCATCACTGACGGAGACGATCGGGAGTACAGAGGGGTTACTCAGGGTTTTGTGGACTAGTGTCAGCAGAACCGTCTCCAAATCAATGCTGGGAAATCCAAAGTGCTGATGATGGATTTCTGCAAGCGTCAGCACTAGCCACCTGCACCAGTGAATATCTAGGGAACAGACGTTGAGAGGGTCTCAACCTACAAGTACCTGGGTACTCATTTAAACAATAAACTGGACTGGAGCGACAACACAGACGCTCTCTGTAGGAAGGGTCAGAGCAGACTCTTCCTACTCAGGAGGCTGAGGTCCTTTGGTGTTGAGGGGACACTCCTCAGGAACTTCTATGACTTGGTGCTTTCATCTGTCATTTTCTATGGAGTGGTCTCTTGGGCAGGAGGCATCTCGGCCCGGGACAAAAAGAGACTGGACAAACTAGTGAGGAGGGCCAGCTCTGTCCTGGGCTGTTCCCTGGACTCTGCTGACTCAGTGGGAGGCAGGAGGATGGCGGCAAAACTGTCATCAATGCTGGACAACCCAGCCCACCCACTCAATGACACTCCACAGCTCCTTCAGCTGTACGAAAGAGATTTCGCCGCTCCTTCCTGCCGGCTGCTGTCAGACTTTTTAACAAGAATATTAGGTCAGGCCTACATGTATAAATATGGATATATATATTTTTTGTATATGTATATATATATATATATATATATATGTATATACAGTGAAACCCCGCTACTTCGCGGTTCACCTTTCGCGGGTTCAGTGCTTCGCGGGTCTAAAAAATATTCGGGGGCATTGTAGTTTCGCCGAGCGGCACAAGGGGGCGCTGAAGCGGTTAGACGGCCGGCGTGCGCCGAAGAGGAGAGTGGACGAAGAAGAGCAGGTTCCCCCGGACACGATTGGTGGCGACGTTTCGCGCGGTTCGGACCGTATCAGAGCTCCAGCCGACGTGCGTGGCAGTTAAACCGTAGATGAGCACCTTCCCCGGGCACGGGCGGTGCCAAACGGCCCCTAAGTTTAACCAAATGGGAGCTGCCGAGGAGGAGGGCATGCTCGCGTCACAGTAAGCCGAAGAGGAGCACCTTCCCCGGGCACGGGCGGAGCGCGAGGCTGTCAGTTATGAATGAATAAATAAATAAATAAATAAATGAAGAATGCCACCTTTCATTTCACTGTCATGATCCATGCCTGTCATGCCGCGTGTGTTTTTGTTTTTTCAGCTGTGTGGGCGTTCCTCCAGCGATAGTCTCGCGCCATGCCTTCAGCTGCTGCGAGACGCGCAGATTACACTGATTATATTGTGATTATAATAAATATTGTAACGTTGTATAATAAATCAGGCCAATTTGTCCATCAGCGAACGCTTTTATTATTAAGCCAAAAACGGCTGCTGTTGGCCGCAACTACGCCGATCAGAGAGAGAGAGCAACACAACGACAACAACATAACGTTCACTCCCCTGCTGCCTTCACAGCCTCCACAGAAAAGAGGAAAACACAGAACCCTTGAACCATTTACAAAGTCGCTACACTATCTTTGTATCACCACCTTTTTTCCCGTGTCTGCGTTTGGAGAGTCCTGTTCAAACCTCCAGCTCTGCTGGAGGATCATAATATTCACAGGGCACACCGGACGGCGTACCAGCAGGTAAAAGTCGAAGTAATTAAATAAATACAAAAAGAAGTAATTGAATAAATACAAAAATAATGGCTGGGGAATAAAAACACAAGTTTTAATAATAATTTGGTTATTTTTTGTTATAACATGAATTTCACTCTCTCTCTCTCTACCCATATATATATATATATATATATATATATATATATATATATATATATATATATATATATATATATATAAAAACATTTTTTTTAAGCATTTTTGAAGGTGTGCCGCTACTTCGCACCTATATATATTTATATATATATATATATATATATATATATATATAGGTGCGAAGTATATATATACGGTGGTTTTTTTTTTGTTTTTTTTAAGGTGCGACGCTACTTCGCGGATTTTCAGTTTTCGCGGGTGGTCTCGGTCCCCATTAACCGCGATAACCGGGGGTTCACTGTATATATATATATATATATATATATTTATATATATACAGTGAAACCCCGCTACTTCGCGGTTCACCTTTCGCGGGTTCAGTGCTTCGCGGGTCTAAAAAAAATATTCAAAAATTAAAAACTTTTTTGCCCGGGCACGATCGGGGCTCTCCATTCGCTCCGCTCCGCGGGGGCATTGTAGTTTCGCCGAGCGGCACGACGGGGCGCTGGAGCGGTTAGACGGCCGGCGTGCGCCGAAGAAGAGCGTGGGTGAAGAGGAGAGTGGACGAAGAAGAGCACGTTCCCCCGGGCACAATCGGGGGCGACGTTTCGCGCGGTTCGGACCGTACCAGAGCTCCGGGGGAGGCCGGCCGGCGTGCGTGGCAGTTACGCCGAAGAGGAGCACCTTCCGCCCGGGCACGAGCGGGGTGACATTTTGCTCCGTTCGGGACCGTACGAGAGCTCCGGAGGAGGCCGGCCGGCGTGCGTGGCAGTTAAGCCGAAGAGGAGCACCTTCCGCCCGGGCACGAGCGGGGCGACATTTCGCTCCGTTCGGGACCGTACGAGAGCTCCGGAGGAGGCCGGCCGGCGTGCGTGGCAGTTAAGCCGAAGAGCAGCACCTTCCGCCCGGGCACGAGCGGGGCGACATTTCGCTCCGTTCGGGACCGTACGAGAGCTCCGGAGGAGGCCGGCCGGCGTGCGTGGCAGTTAAGCCGAAGAGGAGCACCTTCCGCCCGGGGCACGAGCGGGGAGAAATGAAACCGAGTTCAACCGAACGGAGACACGCTTCGGGGGAGTAGGTCCGGCGTGCGTGACAATTAAGCCGAAGAGGAGCACCTCTTCCGCCCGGGCACGAGCGGAGCACGAGGCTGTCAGTTATGAATGAATAAATGAATAAATAAATAAATGAAGAATGCCACCTTTCATTTCACAGGGCACACCGGACGGCGTACCAGCAGGTAAAAGTCAAAGTAATTAAGTAAATACAAAAGAAGTAATTGAATAAATACAAAAATAATGGCTGGGGAATAAAAAAATAAGTTTTAATAATAATTTTTTTTTTTTGTTATAACATGAATTTCACTCTCTCTCGCTCTCTACCCGTATTCTATATGGTGTACTGTATACAGGGGGGTATACTGTATACCTGTATAGGTTTTTTTAAGCATTTTTGAAGGGGCGCCGCTACTTCGCGGATTTTCAGTTTTCGCGGGTGGTCTCGGTCCCCATTAACCGCGATAACCGGGGTTTCACTGTATATATATACATATATATATATATATATATATATATATATATATAAATAATAATTCAATATATCTTGATATTGACCGATATGACATGCATGCCTACCGATATAGTTTTCAGCCATATCGCCCAGCCTGACATTGCAGTATTTTTTTTATCATTGCAGTAATTTTACCATTAAAGCACTTTTTTTATTGCAGTATTTTTTTCATTGCAGTATTTTCGATCATTCAGTATTTTTTTATCATTGTAGCGTTTTGAGTTGGGCAAAGGTACGTTCACAGTCCTCATTCCACTGGAATATTTGACCATTTTGTGTCAGTCTGTGCAGGGGGCTGGCAATGGGTGGCAGTCTCAGATAGATCAGCGGTAATATGACGCCAGGCCCAAGAAGCTGCGCAGCTCGCTGATGTTTTCCGGCACCCGCCAGTCTTTCACAGCTGCTGTCTTTGCTGGTTCAGTGGCCACTCCTGGTGCCTTTATGACATGCCCGAAGAATGCCGTCTCTTGCCTGAATTTCCCCATTGTGGGACTATTAAAGGACATCTTATAAGCAATGAAAGTACACTGATTTCCGATGGAGAGTGTGTAATCGGTCACTTTAATGACTCGCCGAAACATGGAGAGAGCAGAGGGAGGACGTGGCCACATTCCTCATTAAAAGCAGCCGTTTTTCCAAGTCATCACTTTTTTCACAATTTCTCCAAAATTAATAGATAAAAAAGAAAAAAAACTCCAGTTTTTTCACAGCCAAAAGACGTGCTGTGTCTAAGGGCGCACCGTCAGTTGTGGGTGCTATTTCTGCATTTGATACATACACGAGCTGCATTTTACTATAAGATGTATGCTAGTTCACGCATGTTAGCCCGCACATTAGTGTTGTGTCGTTCGCGAACGATTCGTTTAAAAAGAACAAATCTTCTCAGTTCAGTCGAGCTCAGCTACTCGCACGTTGTCAATCTTCGTGAACAGCCAATCAGCAGCCAATGTCAGATGTAAACGTGATTTATTGAACATACTGCCACGCTATTGGTGTTCACGAAGCAATCCGTGACGTCATTTCCCGTTTGCCAACAATTCAGTGAGTGAACGTGTCACTGCCGTTTCTGGTTCACGCGAACGAGAACTCCATGCAGTACAACAGTTCATTCAGTGAATGATGTTTTGTTGTGAATGATTCACGATTCGCCAAGGAAGGAACCAGTCGCCATGAGCACTGTAAGATAAGCTGAAGATCATAATAACCTAAAGTAACCTTATATAATCAGTTTGTGTATTTCTAATCATGTTTTTATACACTAATGGCATTAATGATTGCACACACACACTTGCCTATATTTTTGCTCTAGAGTTAAGTTTCTGTTGTCTAAACTAACTTTCGTTATTCGTTAAGTTTCTGTTATCTTACTTTCGTTGTCTGTTAAGCCATGATGAGTTTGTCATGACCCGTGTCGGGCATGTCTGTGTTTTCTGTTATTGTTTTCGTCACCTCCCTACCATGTGCACGTTGTTTATGTTTGTCAGCTGAGTAGGGGCGTTTCCCCTCAGCACTCCGTCTCCACCAGCCACGCACCTGTTCCCTGTCAACCATCACGCACCTGATTCCCATCTGCTCCCCCTAATTACCGGACTATTTATCCACCCCTGGCCGACAGCTCAGCGTCGGAACATTTCTCCTGCTACACCCTGTTACGGACTTTCACGACCCCCCTCCTTCTCGCTCATGCCCTCGCTCATGCCCTCGTTCATGCCCACGCTCCTGCTCCATGCTCCATGCTCCTGCTCCATGCTCCATGCTCATGCCCCCTGCTCATGCCCACGGTCCCTTGTGTTTTGTCACGATCCTCGTCACTTGTCTTCTTTCGTTCTATTTAGTCACGTTTAGTTTGTCCACGCCACGTTGTTTGTCCTTGTTTGTTTCATTTAATAAATTCCCTTTAAGTTTATCCGTTTCCCTGCTTCCTCGCGTTCTGGGTCCACCTCCTCCTCGCCGACCAGCGAGCGATCCCTGACAGAGTTAGGTTCTGTTTCGTTATGAGTCTGCTTCAAGTTGTAATAAAAGCAGAGGCGGTGGGCCGGGAAGGCAGAGAGCCCACGGAGCCGAGCTGCGAGCAGGTCAGCTGCTTGCTCTCTGTCCCTCTCTCCCTGCCGCGGCTGGAAAAAGAACAACCTTGCCTGATTCTTTCTGGCCTCAGCCACCTTTAGTAACAGCTCTCCCACGAAGCGTCAGGGCACTTAAACATGACATTTAACTGGTGCCGAAACCCGGGATTCACATCTGGATGGACGCGACCATCGCGGGACCTTGGACGCCACAGAATCTGACGTCAGCGCTTCCCCGTTGAGGAAGCGGGTCTCCGAACTCTTGCTTCGGCCGCCCGCCCGGAGACGATTCCCTATCGGGTCAGGCTGACCCAGGGGCAATCAGGTATTGTGTTTTTCGTACCACCATTTTAAAACGTTAAACGATTAAAGAATTGGTAAAGAAAGTGAGTGAGATCAAGTGAAAACCTGAGTAGCGCAAGTGAGAGAGGCAAAGAAGTCCACTCACATTACAGGATCGTGTTATTCAAGGAGTTATATAAATGGAATTAGGTCATAACTCGTTTAGAAACAGGGTTTCTCGGGCGGATAACACGGTAGAATAAATTAAACGTTTTCTCGGTACGTCGAAAACCTGAGTAGAAATAAGAGAAACAGGGTTTGTCGGGAAGTCCACTCACATTAAATTAAGGAAATAATAAAACAATAATGCGTTATTTTTGGTGGTTTTTATTATTTTTATTTGTATTGTGAATTTCTTTGGTAAACAAACTACATTTTTTACTGAGAAGTGATCTAAAGTTGACGCCTTTTGTGTGTGTGTGCGGATAGTGTGCCTGTGCAGCTGCGATTGTGTGGTTGAGTGACTGGCTGCGAATGAGGAAGTGACCGCAAGAGAATAAGACATAGTAGATTTAACTGTTGTTTTTCTGGAAGACAGAATTCGGGATTCCTTTTTCTGGTAACTCAGACAGTACAGCATTAATTGTTGTTTTTGCTGCAAGACAGGTTGAGGGGTTCTTTTTTCTTGTAGAGTATAGCGTCAACAGTTGTTTCTAGAAGACGAAATTGAACTGAGAATTACCACAACAGGAAACTTGAGTTGCTGTCCTACTAATAAGAAACCAGTTTTTAGAACACCCTAGGTGTTGACAAACTGGACCAAATTTTCTAAAATGGGGATATTAGGTAGTAAAATAAAACCCAGGAATATGCTGCAGCGTAAGGATTGGACGTATGTGGAAAAACAGGATCTTAATAAAATAAAATAAAAATTTGGGTTAAATAGAAAATTAAATTGAATATAAATTAGTTAAAAACTCACAAAAGTACTATACTGGACCGCCAGAATTAATAATCATAGACAAGACAAAGAAAAACTCTAAAAAGATAGAGAAATCTAAATCACAGACACATCGGTGCGTTGCTTTGCACTTGCGGCAGAGGGTGCACTGGTCCTACAGGGCTGTGCATATATAAATTTAGGAGAGATATTAGTTGAATTGAAGGACTTATTGGCCAAGGATAAAGATAGATTGTGTTGCTGTTATTAATGACATGTTCTTATTGTTTGTAGCTGTTCAGTGTTGAGAACTGTGTGTCGTTTTGTGGGCCCGTGTATACGTTTGTGCGTCTGTCTGTGTGTCAAAATGTCAGGAAGAGTGATAAAAGTGGTTGGAATTGTGCTAAAAGGATTGATGAAGTAGAGATAAAATGGAATCAATGATTAGTAACCAACGAAAGGCTACTTATGAGTGATGAGATCCTATTGAGGAAAATATTCCAAAATTTACAAAAGGAATCAATAAAGGGGAAGATTTGAGGAAAGACATTCATTCCAATTTGAAAATAAAATAAAATAACTTTTACGATGGGACAGGCTCAAAGAAAAGAGATAGAAAACTCGCCTGATGTGCGTTTTATAAAAAGATTTAACCCAGACGCCTGTGCTGATTTAGAAAGATGGGTGAAAAAGTATGACTTTAGCCCATGGATGGAAGAAACTAACTGGCGAACGATGATGAAAAGGAGACAGAAAGTGAAAAAAGGAAAAGACACGACAAATGTAGATAGAGATATGAGGAGAATGTCAATTTGGCTGGAACAAAGTAGAAAGAGAGTGAAAGACGAAGAGAAGAAGCAGAATGTACTTAATATGAAGATAAAGAAAGACGAAGAAATAGGAGCAAGAAAAAAAAGGTGGAAATGCACCAGCCGAGGATCAAAGAGACAGTGACAGTGAAGAAGGAAGTCAGGGTGAGAGAGCTGAGGGGAAGGGCCCAGCAAGAAAAGGAGCCTCAACAAGTGGACAACAGCGCCCTCGGAAGCCTGTCACAAGAGATGAATGCAAAGCGGCCTGCCAAAAAATCACAATCAACGTGCGTTTTACTTATTAGGCCGTGATTCACTGACACAATTGGACATTAACTTCAGAATCAATAAGCAGGGGCGAATTGAAACAAACGTCAAAACTTTAAAAGGGCACATTATTATCGGTCACTACATTTTGAAAAATAGGGTGTCAATGAAATACTAGAAGTAGCTCACAATAGAGTCCGGTCGGACGGTGACATGCAACATGTGGTTAGTCTGCAAGTGACTATCAGATACAAAGGATGCCCAGGTGCTGACCCAGAGTATACAAAAGTGTTCCTGAAATTGGCTGAACAGAGAGTGCTAATAAATCACATTCAGTGGAGGGGGAAGTGGTGCTTTGCAACTGTTTGCCTGGTGCGCGCAAAGTGAAGCCTTTAATCCCTCCTGGCCAGCATCTGCACATCTCACTCGCAAAGCCTCAAAAGTAAGTGACTTACTGAGCCCTCATTTCGACTCAAAAATGGCGCATTGTCAGTGATAAGCAAAAAGAAAAAACGTTGCCAAACCAATAACAAAGAAGTAAATTATGTCTTTTCTAGAAGTGTGCAATTATTGTCGGGCATGGATTGCAAATTACTCGGAAATCACACGACCATTGCTGGACATCATTTATGACAAGCCAATGACATTGGAGGAAGAGAAAAAAATTGGTTGAACACTTGAGGCTGACAAAGCTTTTGAACTTGTTATGCGTGAACTCATTGATTAAGCTGTATTAGCACGACCAAATTACGATGAGCCATTTGAGCGAACAGTGACTGCAAAAAATGGTTTCATGAACCCGTGTTGCTGCAGAAACACGGAGGAAAGTGAAACCAGTTGCATACTAGTGTAAGATTTATTTTCACTAGAATGTCTATATTTGTATAGATCTATTTTATTTCTTATTTAGGGGAACTTTTGTTTTGTTGTATTGGCGCAGGGATATGGAGTGTAAAGAGGAACGAGCGAGAGAGAGGCTCTCGATATATGGAGTGAGCGGACGAATGAATAAAGCCGTATGTGGAGCTATTCCCTCTCTGTGTGCTGTTCTTTCTCCCACAAACCCCAATGTCGGACTAGCACTCACCACCCCCAGGGAATCGAGTGTTACACTAGTCACAACAATTGGATCCCGTGGCGAGAGACACGTCAGTGTTTTCAAGCAGTCCCTCACCCCTGCTTTAAGGAATCAAAAATGACATTCTTGTCCACCACACGACATTCACATTGCACGGCGACCTGATTGTCACAGGGACACATCACACACATAAGGCGCGGTTGCGCTCAGCCCGGCGTAATTTTTTCCCGCACCAGTAGAAGGCACGCCACACGACTGTGGAAGCCACGTCCAAATTACCACCAAACCGCAACCTGACCTCATGGACACTTTCCTCCTGACTGGAGAGACATTTTTGGCCGGCCGCAACAGGGTGGGATTATTTTTTTTTTTAGAATTGCAAATTGAAATTTTGTTTCAAGGGGTACTAAAATTTGTATGTTCAGGACAAGCAGGAGAATGTTCTGCACTGATTCAGGCTTGTAAGACACAAAACCAGGTGCACATTCCAGACTAATAAGAAGTAGAAATGTCTGGAAACCAAGGTCACGAACTGAAGTCACACTGACTTTTATGCAATGTGATACAAAACAGATAATTTGTAAAAGAGAAATTGTTAGAATAAGCAGGAAAAGCGTGGGCGGGTGTGAGAAAGTCAAAGTTTGAGGTTTCCCATTCTGTATGAGCTGTATGGTTAACAATGTGGACTGACAGTCAAGATATATGTTTATGTGTTCTGTCGACATTGGGCAAACAGGGGCTTTAAAACCACAACAGGGAAAAGTTGTGCAAAACTCACTGAACAGAAAATAACCCAATTGCAAATTGGAAACTGCCTCGCTGACAATGCAGCAGCCCAAGGCATGACCTCAAGGTCGACATAGCACTACTAAAAAGGGAAATGAACACACAAACACACGCAGCAAATCAACTTGACAATTTGATCTCACGCCAGGAAAATGCACCACTAATTGAACGCACACATTGGGATAACAAAGGGGCAAACATTGCTGAGGACAGGATCAGCAAATTGGCAGATGGCAAACCCTGGCTGCCTAAATCATTATTTGAAGGGGCAGCAAGAGTGACACATGGGCGTAGTCATGTGTCAAGAGGGGGAAGTATGATATGAAATTATTCCCACATACAGACGAAAAAAAAAAAAGATTTTGTAGACAATGTGTTATTTGTTTGAAAAACAAAGTATTAGAGATGCAATATTGCTTGGTTGTAATTAATATATTTTCAAAATGGGTTAAGTTGTTTCCAACAACATATGCTGATGCTAAGACAGTTGTAAAAGTATAGTGTAATCGAATTATCCCAACATTTGGTATTTCAAGAGTGATTCAAAGTGAAAATTACACGCATTTTGTGAATAATGTTGAAACAAAGTGGGACAGTTACTGCAAATTGACTCAAAGCATCACTGTGCATACATTCTGCAGGACTTGTGGAACGCACTAACGGAACTGTTAAAGCCAGATTTATTAAGACAATGAGAGAAACAAAAAGACAATGGCCCGACTGTGTTTCAATCATAGCAATGAGGATAGTTCCAGCCGAAGGAAGGACATTATCCCTTTTCGAAATCCCATATGGCCGCCCATATAGACTCCCAGACTCATCAGAACCACCAGCGACTGGCACATCTGTCCCAGTCCACATGAAAAACATTTTTGACCGAAAAAGATGCATAGACACAATGAGTGGCCAGTGTGTTCTGATCCACAGAGAGACCACGTCCGTGTGGGAGACCAACTCTTCCTCAAGGTGTTGAAACGACCTCGTTGGGACAGTGAATGCCTTGCTAGGTGATTGCAGTGACCTCGACGGCAGCAAAAGTCAAGGGGCGTGGCGGCCGGATCCACCAGTCGCAGTGCAAGCTTCTCCGGTTTCCTGCTGAAAGGCCTAGCGACACAAGTCCCTCGGAAAGGATCCCTACCTGAGTCACAGTCTCAGACCACACGTACATTCGAACCACACAACCAGCCACAGATACAAATGCTTGAAGCCTAAAGGATTTTATACATTTGACTATAAAGGATTTTATATGATTGACTACAAATTACATGTATTCAGTTTAATGCAAGAAAGATATTTGCTGATTGTGCTTTGATTCGATGTGCAGTGGAAGGTCAGGGCAGGCTGTGTGAAATGCGTAGGTGGCAGATATTTTTTGTACAGGACGAGCCGCACTTCTGATAACGGGGGTACTGACGCAGGGCCTCCCCGACATCAAGGCGCTGCTGTGTGAGATTGGACGAGCCGACACGTCATCCTGCAGGCAGAAGACGTCCACTAAGAGAAAGCTAAAGTTAACTGCCGATGACACATAGCCAATAGTAGAATAGTAGGATGTCTTTGCTTTGTTTGCTGAAATGTATAAATGATCCTGGGCAACTCGGGGGGGCGTCGTCCTCTGTTGGGTACAGTTAACTAATTCGAACACTTTGGTAAACTTTTGGCACATTTATCGTTTTAAATTCCAACAATTCTTGGTGTCCCCGACGTGATTTGGGAGGGAAGACTTCGAGAGGCCACTGGGTTTGGAACCCAGGAAAAGAACTACAGCAGGGTTTGGAACCCAGCGTCCACATCCACACCAGGTGACGACCTGCTAAAACAGAAATCGCAAATTTGACCTCTTTTCCTCTGGTGGCCACATTTAAAAGGTAAGCAGAATACCTGTTACTTAAAGTCTAAATTCTGCACAATGGAGGACTTCCAAATTGAACAGAGGAAAACGGGGGTAATTTGCATGTTGTATAATAAATGTGTGGATGGTAGTAAGGTGTAAAATTTGGTATTTACTTACTACTGAAATGGGAAGGTTTTGGTACTATTTTATGGACTACTGAAATAGGAAGGTTTTGGTACTATTTTGGTATTTAATTACAACTGAAATAGGAAGGTTTTGGTACTATTTTGGTATTTAATTACAACTGAAATAGGAAGGTTTTGGTACCATTTTAGTATTAAATTACAATTGAAATAGGAAGGTTTTGGTACTATTTCATTTCGTGGTTCAGTAGTGGGGTGTAAAATTTGGTATTTACCCACTACGCAAATAGTTTGGCACTATTTGGAATAGTTTGGTACTATTCGTGGTCCTGATACGGTGTAAAATCTGGGATTTACGTATCACGAAGTCGTAATAAGGTGTAAAATCTGGGATTTACTTATTACAAAAATAGTCTGGGACTATATGTGGTATTGATACGGTGTAAAATCTGGGATTTACGTATCGCAATTTGTGTGCAAGTGGAAGCGGTGTGACTGTTGTGATATAATTTGGACTGTTTTGTTTGATATTTGGCCGGGACGCACGGGAGTGGATTGTTCAGGAGGAGTGGAGATAAGTGTGATATGGGGCTCGGTTCCGATGAACCGTATGAAAGTGATGGTGTGAGGCAAGAAATTGATGGACATTATGTGAAGTTGGAGACGCAATTAATGAGGGGAATTGAGGGGAAAAAAAAAAAAAAGAGCAAAAGAGAGGTATCGGAAGGTGTTTTTGAAATTACAAAAGGATGACCACATGGGATATGATTAAGTTGGCTAAGCAGGTGCAAAATAAAGAGAGGAAAATGTTGAATGACATCAAACAATTGAAAGGGGCAAAAGATAAAGCTAAATTGATTCGGAAAGGTAAAATGGAAAAAGAATTGGCAATGGTGGAGGAGGACAGACATAGTGTGCATCAATTGACGACAGTGGCGACAGCATTGGCAAACATAAAATTGGAAGAAAAGGTTGAGAAGGTTGTGAAAGTGGACAAGAAGGAGAGGCACGTGAGAAAAAGAAGATGTTGAACGTTGTGGAGGGTTGTGCAAGTGACAAGATTGGTAGAGAGTGATATTGAACTGGTTGTTGAACCTTTGGCGTATATTTGTAGTCAATCATGTATGTCAGGGGTTTCCAGGCAAAAAGAAAATGGCAAAAGTTATTCCAGTTTTGTTATATTATTGATTGAGCTCACTTTGCTTGGTGCTCGGCTCGGCTGGTTGGCACGTGGCTGCGGCCATCCAGAGTGGAGTCGTTTTAAGAATACTGTTCAGAATATTACAGTTTGAAAACTGACAAGTTTAGTTAGGACTACTTATTTTGAGACTATTGTCATTGATATGGGCCTACTATTATTTTAGTAGTTTTCTAAATCTGGTCATGTAAAATGTTCCTGTTCTATTGGCAGATAATATTATTTATTTTACTTTTGATTTTTCCGAGTTAATATTTTTTCCCTTAATAATTCCAGACAAATAGGAGTGGAAAACACTGAGGCCCGGAGTGGCCCGCGGCCCCTATGTTTGTTTCCATACAACCCATCCCTTCACAGCCCAGTTTGTCTCTTTTCCTGACACTAATCTCCTCGTTTCACTGTGTGCGTGTGCGTGTGTGTGGGGGTGTGCGTGTGTGTGTGGGGGGGTGCGCGTGTGGGGGGGGGGGGTGTGTGTGTGCGTGTGTGTGTTCCCTTTGGCTGATAAACATAGCTGGTAGTTTGGTCTACTAGAGTTTTGTTTACTTTCTTTGCTGCCTACTCTCTGAAGGTCATTGTAAATTTGATTCTTCTTATTATGTTGCATGAAGAATTTTTTTTTTTAAGGATCCATTGGCATAAATAAAGGTAAATAAAGGAATTTGTGTTCCCCATAAGAAAATATGAGCCTTGATTGGGTCAAAGTGACGTCATACTGCAGGTTCCTTGCAAGATTGATGTGTCACCCGCTGTTAAGGATTTCTTAGTGCCATAAGCACTGGCCACTTATATAGCTCCTAATAAGACCTGTTAAATTTGTAGAGTTAATTAGTCCTATAGAAAACGAACGTCTTTACTAGGAGGCGTGCATCAAAACGTCAACTCAAAGCATTAAGACCGTTTTCAATCCCCTTGCCCCTAACTCTCTCATGTTCTCGCTCTCTCTCTCTTTTTCTCTCACTCTGTGTGTGCGGGCGAGTTGGGATCTAAAAATTATTTTTGGACATAAAGAATATACAACTTAATTGATATAGCGCATTTCACTTTCCATATCAGGTAATAAAGTAATTCATAGGTAAGATAAATATAAATTAGCAGGAAATTAGAACACAAACTAAAACACTAAAACAAAGAAGAGACACCTGAAGAACAGCAGAACAGCGCCAGTCTTACTAGGATTTAAAGTTTTAAGCAAAGGGATTAACGTTTTGGGACAGGTTTTAATTGAAATATTCTAGGATCATGTTGAAAGAAAATCCTTAGATCGGGAAATATCTAGCAATCGGAGATTGGTTTACCAAATATAAAGTTGGATTAAATAGTTCTGAAGATGATTTATTAACTGATGTGTATTAAATGTGACAAAGGTAGACGACAGACGTTTTATGACTGTACAACGCAAACCCTGACATGACAACTTTTAAGGGACATGACAGCATTCCATAAATGCCAGACTGCTAACATCCACATCAATGAGGTGTTTGACGTCACAGGTGCAGGATCGTCAGCCACGTCCAGGAGAAACGGCATCACGGGGACTGAATGGGAAAATCAAGAGACCCACAGTTGTAAGTTTTGGCATACGCTGGCTAAATTGAGGCAAAATGATGGATCTGCCAGCACAAATCTCAGTGAAATCAAGGCGGACGCGCCGAGGGAGGGGTCTCTGTGTGGAATTGGAAATTGAAAATTATCTTTTTGGGTAAGGAATTAGATACCTAGAGGTGAATGAAAGTGTGAAAGAAAAAGTGTTTGTACGTATATGTGGTTTGAGTGAATGCTTAAGGGACGGGCCTCAGAAAGGAAACCTGATTAAGGGCACCGGCAAGCCCTTACAGTACTTAGGATGCAATGGGCGGACAGGCCTGATCAACCTGGATTCCTATTGCACTCCCAAGTATTGGTTTTCAAATTGTTATTGGAGAAAGACTGGAGTAATTAAATTCAAGCATCAAGTGAATGATTGATTGACATTATTACACAAAATTTATGCAAAACTGAAAGTTTCAGAAGGGGGGTAATTTACCCCTTCTCACTGGCAAGTGCCACTCCTCCAGTTCTCTCCACAGGTTTGAGGTGACATGTGACCTGTGTGACCAGAAGGCCGGAGAACGCTTCAAATAGTGCCTCATCACGCCCATCCCGGAGGTTCTCCTCAACAAGGAGGGAGATATAAGATATTCTAATTTAGGGTCCACAAAACAGATTACGATATAGTTGTTGCTTTAACCTGCTCATGTGCCCCGCAGGTTTTATTATTATTCACATTGGGTGCGCGACTAGATAACACACACCCAGTCCAGGATAGGGCAAAATTTTGTTGTATTGTTTAGACTTTTCCATAATATACGGCACCACAGCGGTGATACTTGAAGTTAATGTCAGTTAAGTGGGGCAGTTGCGCTGTTTCTATGAAAAATGACTCACTTAATGCAAGGGTAGGTCCTCCGTAGGGGGATGCGAGAGTTACATTCGGGATAAAATTTACTTCCCAGGAACTGTCCTCACTTGAGGCAGAGGCCAGACCTACAGACCAGCATGATGGTCATCGGCTGAATGGGGACACCTCAGGTGAGATCGGCCGTGCCGTGCATCAGATATTTCTGGCCCTGTTGGGGCAGATGTTGCTGTGTCTTTCAGGTGGGGAAGGGAGAGACAGGCCTGGTCTATGTGGCCAGGGCGAGACGCGAATGGAGTGAGCCTTCCGGAAGTGACCCGTCCAATAATGTCGTCATTACACAGCTGTTCCAGTGGGCCGTCCTCAAGGGCGTGTCCCTTCCGGTTGCAGACATCATGCGAAACAGTCCATCAATGAAAAACTGCTAATCAGTCTAAGTAGAATGCATTTGTTACATAATTTTACACAACATCAGAAAAAGAAAATATGGGATTGGATTAAGGATCGTTACTAAAAATTGTTGTACTTGCAGGTTTAGGAGGCCAAGAGAGATTAAAAAAAATAAATTAAAAAATAAAAAAAGGGAGGGGAGCAGCTAATGCAGCCGTTGACGCAAACAGGTCCCATTGCACCTGTTCCTTCCACTTCTGCTGCTCCTAGGCAAGGTTCGGGTGACGTGGCGCCACAGCAGGCTGGCTGTCCGTACCGGGCTGGTCAACGATTGCGGTAACAGAGGTAGGGGTGGTTATAGACAGGGGTTGTGAGTGGGGTGTGCTCTTGCAGAGGGGTGTGGGGTCACTGGGTGATGAGCTGTCCATACCGAGCCACTTTCAGGAATCTGCCATCCTCTGGTCCGGTGCCATACCTGTCGCAAAGAGCTCCACCAGCGCAGGAAGCGCCACCGTTACCCACTCCCAACGCACTCTTGACACCAACCCGCTGGTACCCCATTCCATGACAGGGGGCCACGGAGCTTCAGCGTTCGAGGACTGGCAGGTCCCTGCATTCCGGGGACGGTGAATGGACAAGTTTTCGATGGTGCTGGATATTGGGGCGAGCTATGAGCTCCTTCCGCATCTCCCAGTGAGAGTTGTGGACTCTCGAGATTGCCTGAGTCACTGCCCTAGAATGAACGAACACTGGATTTCGAGTGGCATTTCCGGATGGGACTGAACTTGACTGTGCACATCCTTCGGAGGGAGCATATGTCGTGCTCTCTTCCTTCCCAGTGGCTGAACTAAACTGAAACATCTGAGGGCAGCTCTGAAACCTGGTTCTCCATCCTTCCGCGATGGGTATGCCCTGTTCCTGCTCTGGTCTGAGTGGTGTAGCAACCTCCACCCATTCAATTCACCAAATGACACATTACATGGTACATGTGATCACACACATGATTTGGTTTATCAAAATGCATTAATCTAAATTTAGTCAGGAGTAGATCTTCCATTAGGATTATATATTTGCTATGTCTACCGGCGTTGCCTCGCAAGCCTGCCTTGTCCCTGAGCAGCGGAAATGATATGAATTGTTTACTTTCACCGAGCCACAAATCGCATTGAATATCGATGCGCATCATCATACAAAAGATCTAGGCCCCATAGTTGTTGAATACTCCGCGTCACTATCAGAATATCATATTTTAACACCCACTATACAAATTCTTCGGTTTTGGGAACATCCAAAATTTTACAAGACGGGTCGCTCGGAAGAGGTAGTTCTGTGTGTGTGTCTCTGCTAGAGGAGTTGTGGACCCAGGGCCCGACTGATTTGGGGCTCGGCTCCACAGCTCCGCTATTGTTTTTACTGTCTGTACACCCTCCCCCGGTTGACAGAATCAGTGTGGGCACGGCCTGGAGGTGGATTGAAGCATTCGGGAGACAATAGGAGGTGAAGACTGCAGCGGTCTTGGAGCTGTCTATGCCTTGGAGAGTACCTATTCCTCCCATAAAAAAATGGTTTAATTTGGTATGTACCTTATAATAGTTTTGGGATTTTTTATTTTTTTTTATTTCATTTGGGTTGCTTTAAAGATTTGACAAAACACGGTCAAAATTGGATTGTTAGCTCGGGGCTTAATTAGCAATCTCTAAACACAGTTAGATATTTGAACTCAGTGAACTAAATTTTATTTTATTCAGGAATGATTTGCCCATGTTGCGAAGCCAAATTCTAATATTGTGCCATATTAGCTGGATATCATTAGGACATTATTGCGAACCAACACTGCTTGTGGTGATTATCGGCAAAACTAAATTTATATGTTGGAGAATTGTTTCTGGGGGCAATGCCTGTGAGGATGACACTGTCTAGATTATATTCGAAGAAAGCTATTACAACAGTCTGGGAATTGAAATAGATAGAATATTTGGTGGGTTTACATTAATTAAAATATATTATTCAAGTGACTGATACAAGCTTCACAAACAAATTGAAAAAGGTGATTGAAAACAATTAATTATGGTATTATTGCGATTATTTAGCATGCATTTTTTGAAGGATTGTATCACGATTGGTGACATTATTTTAAACACTTAGAGGACAGAAGGTCAAATATTTAATTTAGCAGGTTCATATTTACTAACTATGTTAAACATTAATTAAACAGAAAGCATTTATCAAATGAAAGTACGGTAGATACAAAAGGTCCTAAGTGGTTCTATTACTCACAACTTCGACCCGCACCGGAGTTCTTTCCCCGCTCTGGTGAGCCTGAAGGTTGACCGCCCGGACGGGCAGGTCAAGAGAGGAGGAGATACTGACCAATTGAAACACATACAAATCAAACATAAAAATGGACACGGCTGTCCTTTTCCTTATTATTTCTGGATGATAGGCTTGCTTTCTACGCTTTTAGTATGTTTGCTTCTAATCTATGAGACTGTTTTTTAGACAGACGGAGGGGAGACAAAAATTGTGATGTTACAGTACCACTGCAACCAGACGGTCATGTACGAGGAACGGGAGGACAGCTCGGATAGGTTGACAAACGCACAGTTGATATTGTTTTATAAAATTTGTGACCAAGACCCCGAGGTTAGTATATATGCGAAATTATTCAATCACACAATTGATTTGGAGAATTAGAGGGAAATTGTACGAATCTGGACCAAATTTTCCCACTGACAACCCCCGAGAAACAAAAGCCCATTTTTGATAATAAAGTGGCCAAGCAAAATTTTATGTGTTTGAAGTTGAATGGAGCAGGACACACAATTGGACAAATACCGTGGGATTGGTGTGAAACGAATGTGTCCCTTCCAGCAGGACCCCCGCTTTCCCGTGCAGACGTCTGGTTGTGTTCCGGTGGGAAATTTCTATACGACAGGCTGCCGACCAATGCCTCTGGCAGGTGTGCCCTGGTGACTTTAATTATGCCGGTGAGTGTGACACCTGTAAATTTGGACCAGTTAAATTGGGATCAATTCAATCAGGTCATCCCGATGTCCGGTTTGGATAGACAAAAAAGCGGTTACAACAGGGGGACCCCACTTACATTGATGCAATAAGCGTGCCAAGAGGGGTCCCGGACGAATACAAATTGGCAGACCAAATCGCATCAGGGTTCGAGAGCAAAAATGTGGAGCGGATAAATTATGTTCATTATAACGTTCAGAGATTGAGTAATTTTACTACAGAAGCTTTAGAGGCGGTACATGAACAATTGTCAAAAACTTCATTAATGACATTTCAAAATAGGATTGCTTTAGATATGTTATTGGCTGAAAAACAAGGAGTGTGCGGGACATTTCGGGATCAATATTGTAGTTTCATACCACACAACACGGCACCGGATGGCGCGTCTCACCAAGGCATTGGAAGGTTTGCAAACTTTGAACAAGAGGATGAAAGAACATTCAAGTGTAGATTCGGAAATGTGGTCAGGATGGTTGAATGTCTTTGGTAAATGGACAGGTCTGATTAGCTCTATATTAATCTCAGTGGCAGTATTTCCAGTTATTATGGTGCTTTGCGGATGTTGTTGTATACCTTGTATCAGATCTCTTACAGTTAAAACCCTCGAGCGCACCTTGGGCCCGCTGCCACCGGGTGGCAAGTACATGATGATCCCCGTGTCGGACCCACAGCCGGTTCCTCTGGCAGCCAGCAGGTCCATGGGGTTCAGCGGAGTAAGTGGTAATGGCCTCAGTTGTCTGAGGCCATGAGAGGGAATAACATTTTTTTATATATCATTCTACCTTTTTATTTTTTACAGTTTTTATTATTATTATTTTTATTCGTATTTTAAATAAAATTTTTATATATCATTCTACCTTTTTTATTTCTTACCGTTTTTATTATTTTTTTCTATTATTTTTGTGGGGGTGATGGCCTCAGTTCACTGAGGCCATGAGAGGGATTAAAGGATTTTATACATTTGACTATAAAGGATTTTATACGATTGACTACAAGTTACATGGATTCAGTTTAATGCAATAAATATATTTGCTGATTGTGCTTTGATTCAATGTGCAGTGGAAGGTCAGGGCAAGCTGTGTGAAATGCATAGGTGGCAGATATTTTTTGTACAGGACGAGCCGCACTTCTGATAACGGGGGTACTGACGCAGGGCCTCCCCGACATCAAGGCGCTGCTGTGTGAGATTGGACGAGCCGACACGTCATCCTGCGGGCAGAAGACGTCCACTAAGAGAAAGCTAAAGTTAACTGCAGATGACACATAGCCAATAGTAGAATAGTAGGATATCTTTGCTTTGTTTGCTGAAATGTATAAATGATCCTGGGCAACTCGGGGGGGGCGTCGTCCTCTGTTGGGTACAGGGACACGCAGAGCTGTAATGGTAGGGACCCGAGCCCCAGATTTGTATTAGATCTCCTGTTAGGAATAAATCCGCTCCCGTGTGAAATCGCCGGCTTTCTGGTCATTTCTCTCTCAAAACGAGCGCGCACAATTGTTGGATGAATGTAGGTCGTGTTTGGTTAATTTAATTGGAGTCAGGTAACTAATTCGAACACTTTGGTAAACTTTTGGCACATTCATTGTTTTAAATTCCAACAAGCCTCAGAACAAAAAGATTATAGATTCCAAGTATTCGTGAACGCCTCCATTGACATTAAAGACGCACAGAACAGAGAAATTTCTGCCCTAAGAATAATGGCTTTACAAACTAGTATGGCTGTAGATTTAGCCCTTGCACCGCAAGGTGGTGTATGTGCCCTGATTGGAGAACATTGCTGCCCTTACATTCCTAATGAAAATGAAACAATTATTGATGCTATGGCCACAATGAAGAATTTGAGAGACACAATGGCCCAAGACAAAGCTGCCACACCTGGATGGTTAGACTGGTTGTTTTCTGGCATCTGAACGCAGGTCCTGTTGAAAATCCTGCTGCCATTTATCGGGATAATTATAGTTTTCATCTTATGTGCAGTCTGTTCATGCTGCATTGTTCCCATGACAAAGACGATGGTTAGTCGTATGTTCGTTGCCCAAATGTATAATTACAACCTGATTGATGTTAAAAATGGCAAATTCGAACTGGACACTGTAACCTAAAAATACATGGACTTTGCTGCCCCTGCCCCAACACGTGCACATACACACCACACATGAAAATCCGGTAGGTAAGGACGGCTGTCCCCTCCTACAACGAGGCAAGGGGCCTCCACCAAGTCACCCCAGGAACAAGCACTGCGTGGAGACAGTTTTGTTATTCTTCACTAGGTATATTGAAATGTCTATTAATATGTTTTATCCCCAGGTGGTCATCAGACCATGAGGTTCTCGTTCCATGCGGAAGGGAGGAGGGGAATTTTTCCCGAATGAACAGAGGGTTTTCGCCCCTCCCTGATGATCACACTGTTGTATGATTTCATTATGATGAACTGTCTTAAAGCCGTAAGGTCATGATTTATCTGATGTTTAGAAATCCACAACAAGGGGGCAAATGTAAGATCATAATAACCTCAAGTAACCTTATATAATCAGTTTGTTTATTTCTAATCATGTTTTTATACACTAATTGCATTAATGATTGCACACGCACATTCACCTATATTTTTGCTCTAGAATTAAGTTTCTGTTGTTTAAACTAACTTTCGTTATGAGTTAAGTTTCTGTCATCTTACTTTCGTTGTCTGTTAAGCCATGGTGAGTTAGTTTCTGTTTCGTTCTGAGTCTGCTTCAAGTTCTAATAAAAGCAGAGGCGGTGGAGCGGGAAGGCAGAGAGCCCACGGAGCCGAGCTGCGAGCAGGTCAGCTGCTTGCTCTCTGTCCTTCTCTCCCTGCCGCGGCTGGAAAAAGAACAACCTTGCCTGATTCTTTCTGGCCTCAGCCACCTTTAGTAACAGCTCTCCCACGAAGCGTTAGGGCACTTAAACCTGACAAGCACTCATTTCATGCTCGCGGGGACAAACTTTTATTGGCATCCGTTTCTGCAGGCTAACAGCTCATGCTAAGTCCATCCACGTACCGGGAGCGAGCGGCAAGCGCATTAAAACAAATATGAGAGCGAATGACAAACTTACAGTCCCACGCAGATCGGGTCTGCAGCAGCCGGGAGATGATGTTATAGGGGACATCTTCATTTGAAAACATTTATTCCAATACATTTCAAATAGCACATATGCACACGTCAATATTATCCTCTCTGTCTACAGCAACTATTAAGTGGTGCTATGATCTAAATGCCTTTTACCATTAAATTGCACTTTTATTTCAAAACTTGTTTGGTGCTCCAAATTCTCCTTTTTAATTCAGCGCAACAGAACGTTTAACAACCAGACATGGAGTCACCCGCTTCATTTGACAGCCTGCACTTTGTAACGTAAAACAAACAAGAACACACGGGGCGTGTGACGGTTGTGTGTCATGTCCTCCAAAATAACAAATGTTTATATATGTAGGAATAGTGTCTACTGCGATTATTATTGTTGTTAGTATTTAATCACCATTATTATAATCATGATTATAATGATGCTGGTTTTAAATTTTGTTGTACGTGTACATCACAACTAATTTCGTTGTGTTTTATTCTGTGTTTTTTTTTTGTTTTGTTTTGTTTGTTGGGAAGTCCAGTTATCACCGAACAAGAATACAACTACTTGCCTGATGTGATTATAATACATCAATGCCAACGCATAGATAGGGGGAAATTCCCACCGAGCGACGCATTTGATGTGGAGAAGGTGGTGATATTGACTTGAGCTGTGTGCGCTTGGTTGATCAAATTTGTGTTCAATAAACCTAATTTAACAACCAGACATGCAGTCAAATGTGCTTTATACGAAAACGCAGAACGTACTGCCCTTCACCAACTCAGCCAGAGAATGCGACGTGTCGTCACTTCCCGTTCACGAAGGACTCGTGAGTGAACGATCCGTGTCGTCACTTCCTGTTCACGAAGGACTCGATGAATGGACGATTCGTGTCGTCACTTCCCGTTCACGAAAAATTTGGTGAGTGAACGATTCGTGTCATCACTTCATGTTCACGAAGGACTCAGTGAGTGAACGATTTGTGTCATCACTTCTCGTTCCCCAACGGGTCAGTGAGTGAACGAGCTGTACTGCCATTCTCGTTAACACGCTACAATGTTTTAGCTATCGTAATGAAAATCCCAACGCACCAATGATAGTAAGAGGAACATCTTTCTGGGGAATTTTATTTTTTTTGGGATCACTCCGTCCGCGCCCCGCGGGGGGTGGGGAGCTGGATAACGATTTGGTGAACAATTCTTTTGAACGAATCTTTTTGATGAACTGATTCAGTTCACTTATAAGAACTGTTATCCCTTGATGAACTGATTCAGTTCACTTATAAGAACTGTTATCCCCATCACTACCGCACATGCAAGCTCATGCATTCTAGCCCTCTATTAGAGAAATCCAGCTATGTCAACGGCAGTACCACTGATGCTATAGAAGATCATGTGACAATTAGGCAAACTAACAATGTCAGGGGAGGGATATCACGAGTCACCACACTCCATAGAGTCACGGTTTTAAATCAAAACCAAAACTATCACTGAACAGCATACAATCAAACAATGAAACAAAGAAATACAATTAACACAAAACATGCATCTCTCATGCCATTCATATCCCAAAAAAAAATAAAAATAACACAGAAAGTTACAATGCATTCTGGGAGCCTATCAGCCTCAGCCAATCAGATGGCTCGTTAGAGAGATGTAGGTGGTGTGCTTTGGGCAGTTTTTTTTTTTGCAGTCTGTTATCTAAACCTGTGATATTTCTTGCTTGCAATAACATGAATGATAAGGCAGACTACAACATCGTGGACAGCTGCCCTTTTGTCCAGCTTTCTCATGCACGTACATAGTGGTTTGTTCTAAATACGTTCTCAAACCATCCCCAAAAGAGGTATTGACAGAATTTATTTGTCACAGTCAATTTCAGACTTCAACCAGCAAGTTATGCGAACATGCACGCTGAAAAGCACTTAGGGGGAACAGGCCCTTTGCTTGACACAATAGTACGTGTACAGATCTGTGAGTCGCATTACAGGGCACCTCTTATTTCATTGGAATATCTGTGACTTTAAATTGCACCTTATGGTTGCGAAAAACTTCAGTTTCCTGATCAAAACATAAATACACTGAGTTTGTCAGTGATAGATGGGCCATTTCGGATGTTGGCCTTCATTAATCACACACTAAGCTATGATAGTACCCTTTGCCCTCCAATGGGAGAACGTTTCTTTTTTCTGCTTGTCATAAATACCACTGGCATATTTAGAAAAAGCTGTATTTCTGACGACTAAACTGTATTAAATCAAAAATGATACACATTCAACATTAATGATGAATATTGCTGTGAACATACTTCCTGGGATAATTCTTTCAACTTACACCTAACTGCACACTAGACAAATTGCCGAAAAAAACTAACAAAAAAAAACCAAGGATTTCCCAAACAGCCATTCCCACCTTGTACAACCAGATTAAAGAGGACAGTGAATATATGAAGATCAATTGCATCTAATTTTAGACTGCCACTAAAGATAGTTTGTGTTTTTATGTGTTGTTAAAACTGTATTTGATTAAAGTGTATTTTCTTGAACAGAGTCATTTTTATTTAAATTTTTGAAAATCAATTTTATTGGTCTACATTTCAATGTTAATTAGCCATATGCTTAAGAATTTAAAGAAAACTGCACAAAAGGACGTACTTTATTTTTGTTAAAATATAATCACTATATCAGTGGCATTAAAAAAAAACAACAACAAAAAAAAAAAAAACATCCATTATCTGTTCCACTTTTCATGAGGGTCGTGGGGGTGCTGAAGCCTATCCCAGTTGTCCTCGGCCAGTAGGCGAGGTACATCCTGAAATGGTTGCTCTAAGCACTCTATCAGGGTTGGGCAAACTTTTTGATTGGCGGGCCACAATGGGTTGTAAAAATTGACAGAGGGGCCGGACCGGGAGCAGATGTTTGGATTGTTTTTGTAATCTCACCTCATCGAAGAAAAAAACAATTTTCATGACAGTTAACAAAAGCATGACAACAACATATGTCTTTGAAAAATCACCGTATTTAGAAGATAAAACATTAACAAGGTTTATTCATTTGTCTTTTTTCAAGTTGGGCGGGCCGGATTAAAATGTTTAACGAGGCCGCATGTGGCCCTCGGGCCAGAGTTTGCTCACGCCTGCCCTATAATGATACACACCTTTTGAAGTTCAAAGGGGGGGGTCAAGAAAATTATTTATATTACACCATATGGAAAGCGCTTTGTTACAGCTCCAGCTTTTGTGAAATGTGCTATATAAATAAAGTTGTATTGTATAAACTGTACTACAATATATACAACAATCTGGCATATGACTTAATAGCTACTGGTGGGTGTTACCAGAAAGCCCAGTTAACGTGACATCTTAAATAAAAAAGTGCTATTTTGCCAATCACAAGAGACAAAAATGGCAACGCCAGTTATACACGCATGAAAGGAAACACAGAACTGGTGGTGATAAAACGTTTTATTTGTTTCGTAATTTTCTAAATACTCAAGACACTTAACAAGGAAGGAGAAAACATTGATGACATTAATAAAAAATACAAATAAATTTAATTTAAAAAAAAATAGAATGTCAGTAGGATTTTGGGTTCTTTTTAACAGATGTAACAGAGCTACATACAGGATTCATCATGAATCTTCAACAAACTAACGTTGTCTGTCACATCCAACTACAGATCTGGAATTATTTAGCAAACTATCTGTAAAATTAAATTCTACCCTGGTGCTTTTTCTACACGTTATAAGTCTTTGTATAGCAGTGAGTGGGTCCTGAGTTACAGAGATTTTTTTTTCCCCCAAATGTAACTTCCAAATACAATTGTAGCCTGGGCAGATTCTGTCTCAAGTGCATGTGTCACAACTACATACGAGCTGGTTCAGGGGCAGCAAAAGTAAATTTAAGGTTGTGAAATGCGCTAAATAAATAAAGTTGTATTGTATTCTATTGTATAATTGCGAAAAGACTTACAGTGCTTTAATTTGAAAGGGAACGTACTGTTCTCTTATGGTTATTAGGTAGAATCTTGTTGAAACAAATTTAAAATTTGCATAAAAGATTTTATAGAGGGCTCTCATGTGAGTAGACTAGTCTGGAAAGTATCCTTGAAACAACAGCAGTTTCTCAATGTTTATCTATGGGTAAAACTAAACATGTATATTTCATTTAAGTAGTTCTGATATGCAAAATGCACATCGTATGTACATTGGGGCCCAATGTCAAATGAAGTAAAAAAAAAAAAGGGTTCAGTAAAAAAAAAATAAATCCAATTGCAAAAGTTTAGAAAGAACAAATGAGAATATTTGTTGAACTCCTTAATCTTGAAATGCGTAGTTGAACAGGCTATGAAATATTTCCATTAAACATTATTTCATAATAATAGCATTAGCAGAAGCATATATCATGTTCTACGAGTAGAGGAAGGTGGGGAGAGTCATTCTTAATAAAATGACAGACGTTAACTTATGACCAGTATGCATTATACAAGAGGGACAAGATGTAAAAAAAACTAACTATTCAGCAATTATCTCAACTAGTTCAGAATGGTTGCTGTTTTCCATTCCGACACACCTGTCCCAAAATGAGCTCACTCTGGCATTCAAATGGTGGTTGATGTCCTCAATCCTTAATGCTGGAAGCGGAAAAGTGGGGAGATAGAAGAGTCGGGGTTGGGTTGGATGAGCTATGAAGAGGGACGCTGGTTCCTGAAATTTTATTGATTGTAGAGTGAGCGCTGCTCCCAGGGCATAGCCTGGATGGTACGTGGCACAGGTGAAGGCTTGAGTGTTGTCGCTCCGTTTGGATGGAGGGAGTGGCCAATGGGGTTGATAGTGGTGAGGGGCCGCTGAGGGGTCAGAGAAAAAGTGTCCTGGTGCTTCGGCTGCGGTGTAACATGGCGAGGATAATGTCGATCAAAGAAGAGTGACAAAAGGAACAGCGTAAAAGAGGGTGATGGGTAGAGGGAGGGAGGAAGAGAGTGAGTCCATGTGAGTTCATTGCAATAACTTAAAAGTAACCTGAATACAGTTGGAATTTTATGTACATTAATAATATTACAATACACCCTGAAATATGGTACTTTAAATGAGAATTTATAAAACGCTAACATTCCAATAGTCATTTGTTGAATTTGCCGTATCATGAGGTTGTATATGCATAATAATATCATAGCTGGCAGCTTGCGTCCATACTGTACATATGACAAATGTTACTGGTGGAGCGGATCACTCAAGACTTGAGTGTGCATAAATTCTCTTTCTCCTGATGTTAGTAGGTAGACAACGAAAAGCTGCTAGTCAGCATATAGCAGACGGTGGTTTTCTCTCCTACCATGAGATTGGCGCTCAGCCTAGTGTATCCCAAGCTCATCTCCTTTACCTCAGGCACCAGGGGCTGGAGAAGAGAGTAGGAGGATGTTGCGGTAGTGCTGGAGGAGGAGATGTGTTTGGAGGAGGTTGAGCTCCTCATATTTGGCTGGCTGCTCTGGGACGACGCAGTGCTGGCCCGGCCCTGTTGGCAAAAACAGTGTGAACAGTTATCCGTCATCAGTGAAAATAACATGGAATGAAAACCATGAACAAGTAACAAACCAGGAATGTTTACCCTACCTGGTGAGGGTCAGGGACAGACTGGTTGGTCACACCACCACCCTGGCCTCCCTGCGACATAGGAGAAACGCAGTGGGAGGGCAGAGGGTCCTGTTGATTGTGCCCTCCATGCTGCGATTGCATGATAGAGGAGGCATTGTTCTGCTGTTGTTGCCGCTGCTGACGCCGAGGTGTGGAAGAGAAATTTGAACGACGACTGCCAGACTGAATGGAAGGAGGGAGGAGAGCACAGAAAGACTCATTTATAAGAAATTGATTAGGCATCACTTCTCTAAAGCCATTGCCTCATCATCACATCCTTATCATTTTCCTTCCCCTTTTCTGGTAATAGCACAAGTGATTGGTTATGATGTGGTGTGGTATCCACACTAAACAGAAGGGGAGACACAGGCAAGCAAGCACACAAAGTGGAGCATGGTGCTAGTGATCATTGCTGAGATCATATTGTTATAATAATAATTGTCCAAGTCATTTTTAGCCATTTGTGTTATCTGCAAAATTTCACACTCCTTCCATACAGAATCATTGTGCCTTTATTCTTATGTCTTTGGCCAATCTCAACACTTAATAGAATCTACAAAAACCACTAGCCTAAGGCATCTCTTAGCAGTTTTGATGCTACAAACAAAATGGCAGAAAGAACGAGAACAACCGTATTTTCCAGACTATAAGACGCACCTGTATATTAGCCGCAGTTTTCTAAGTTGATTTTTTTTGTTTACTACACGTACAGAACAATTTTGAACGGTGAATGCACATAAAAGTACATAAAATGATTCTTAAAACACTGCCTTTTAACACGGCAACAACTTTGCTAATTAAAACAGAACAGACCCAAGAGGGGAAAAAAAATCTAGATTTATTTAGCGTATTTTCTCAACTATAGAGTGCCCCTACCGGTGAAAGAAAAATCCACAGAAAAGCCACACGGTTGTATTAGCCACATGGTTCTAAATCCAGAAAAAAAGTAGCAGCTTTTAGAACGGAAAATACGGTTGGTCTTGGATATCCACAAATGTCCTTCTCTTTCATTTGTTTTCATCTGGTAATTTTCAGACGTTAAATATTTCAGTCAATGAAATGGAATATGAACTACGTATTTAAACCACATTTTTAGGAGCCAGAAGCTGGCTAAGACTGGCAAACACGACTGATGTTTTTTAAAAGGCACCATGGGCCATTTATCCTTTAAAAAAAATGTTTTTTGCAGAAAATGACATTAGCTGTATTTTCAATGTTATCAATTAGTTTTGGAGGAATCAGTCAATACTTAACCACTCTCAAAATGCCCCTATATGTAGTCAGCTATATATTATTTATATTTGCTACCCTTTTCCACGTCAACTGTTCCTCTTGGCACTGCCTAATATTACCTCTTAGTTTATGCGCTTTTGCTATGTTGAACTCTGGGAGGAGCTATGTTGTGAACCAGAAGGCAGAAACATTTGTCATGACCCTGTACTGGAGTTGTAACATTTTTTCTAGAATCTGTGGGTCATGGAAATTCTACTAGAGTCCCACGGGATGGGAATTACTTTACCATTAATCATGGGGTAGGGACAGTTACAGGACAAAAATTTTTTTACGGGAGCAGACGGGAAGGGGAGTATCCAGTGGGTCCGGCTGCCAGGATAATTACTATATTGATTTTTTGCTTGATGAGAATAAAATGGACACGATAGTTTTATATATATATATATATATATATATATATATATATATATATATATATATGTGCATGTTTGTTTGCATATGTACATACGGAAATAGTCAGCCGTGCTGCCTCATTAGCTCTCCTGTCAGTCATGCTAGCCGCTGTGCAGGTGTGTGCAGTCACACATGCATTCACATTATGGTTGGAACAGCTTTTGAAACCTGTCCAAAAAGTTTGGTTCGACTGTATATGTTCTGTTTGAGCGGATTGGTAAATGAGGTGTAGCAGTCAGTAGGGCAAATGGCCAACTAGCACTAACGGTAGCCCCTATGTTCGGCTAACAGCTATAATCTACAGTGCTCTTTTTGTGCAATTTGCTAATTTATGCATTCACAAAGCCCACCAGGATCTTAAAGAGATTGGCGACAGCTCGCTTCAAATAGCTATAAATTTATACAAACAACTCTGTCTATGTGAAAAATATCAGGTTTAGCCATTCTCACGGGTAAACAGTAAAGTAAAATTTAAAAAAAAAGTTAGAATAATGTCCTGAAATAATTTACCATATTTTCATGATCATGAGGCGCACTTAAAAGTCTTAAATTTTCTCCAAAAAGGACGGAGCACCTTATAAGAGTGCACCAAGTTCCAAAATCAGTGTTGTTGTGTGACTTAGATGTGCACACTGGGCAAATTTCCTGCCGACACGCTGCTTATATAGCAGAAAGATGGGCGAAAGACAGCATTCGGACATAAAAGGGGGAAGGGTGCACGTGAAAGAGGACGAAAGTTACCCCCCACCTCCCCAGTAGACACTGGGTCTATAAGTTTCATCAACAATGCTCGTGTGTGCAGCGCACACTTCATATTAGGGAAGATTTAACAACGTGTACTGTCGTGAAAATATAGGCTATAATATAGCATGAATAATATAGGCTACACTTAGTTGTGGCTGAAATTATTTCAAGTTAGACATTATTTTTATATTCTACATCCACTAATGTTAACCGCTTTCTACTGTTAACCTTATGTTTACAAGCCTTCATTTTATCTTTGGTAGGTGTAAATTTCCAGCCATTGCATGGTAGGCAGTGAAAGAGGGCGAAGAAATTGGTAAATATCGTTTGGTCAATCAGAGTCAAATTGTTAAAGTCACATTTACGGACGTGGACAGTGAGTTGACCAACTCAAATTACTTTTTTTTGCATCCATTGCTACATAGAAAAATGTCAAAATATGCTAACAGGCGTTTTCAAACAAGCGCAATGGTTGTTTTTGCCTCCAACTAAGCCGCCACGTTGTTTACAAGCTGAGAAGGGATCTTATATAGGATGACATATGGTGAACAGCTTTACTAAAACTGAGTGGCAGCGCTGGGTGAGTTACACCAAAATTTGTATATTGTGTGGATGTATGGGCTAAAGTGTCTACTACAGTTGTTTGCGCTTTCATCATACCTGAGGGTAACAAAAGGGAACTTGATGTGTTAAATACTTGAAGTACAACTGCTGCCGTTTTAAAAACATGGTAGGATATGATTTAGCCTGCATGCATGCTACCGTATGTTTTAAGCGATCATGTGTTTTATCATGCCTGCGCCCAATAATACAGGGCCCCGCATGTATGTGTTAAATAGAGAAATAGCATCCGCAACTGAGACTGGGTCTTTTAATACAGTGCGCCTTACAGTCTTGAATATACACAAATGTACTTTAATGCACTTGGAAAGGATGTACTTTATATCCATTTTAATTTTTATTTTTATTGCTCCAATGCCACCAAACCAGTGTAATAAAAAAATAAAAATATCCTGATCGTTTAACATAATAGTTTCTGGAAAAATACAACATACGGGAACATTTTTTGTGACAGGCCCCGTAGGGGGAAAAGAAACAAACCTTGGAGAGTCCATGAGGAAAAAGGGGTGACAAACTGCTCAATATTTAGTAAAATTGAACTTTTTTTTTTAAATTGTAACTGACCTACAAAATGGCAGCGGTATGGGAGTGGGAGTCATTCTTAAGGGGAGCAGGACGGGCTGGGAGTCATTTTCCCCAGGATGGGACAGGATTTGTGTTTTTTATTATGGTCCGTGATGGGATTGGATTTTTTTCTGTGGGAGTGGGATTAACAACCATATGTCATGTTCTTCCAATATCGTGCAGCCTTAGTAAGTGTGTTAGTGAAAAATGGACTGTCTTGACAACATAGGGCCTTTTAGATAGAGCGGTTGAAAAGAAGGCAAGCCAATCAGACACAGAATATGAGAGGTCCCACACCACCCTGCAAGAAGAATATGATTAATGCAACACCACTTCGGCTTTTAGCACCCGGAAGAGCGTGTGATGTCAAGGTGAACTGTTTAGGAGACAATATCACTTAAGCATTAATGATTCCATAACAGCATCTTGCACAGACCCACCCACCTGGTTGGGTGTTGCAGCACTGCAACGGTGTTGCGCCAGCTCTAGCATTGTCCTATAACTCTTGGAGCAGGAAGGACAGTCAAAGCGGTTTGGCCCATCATCATGGATCCTCTGGTGGTTGCGAAGATACCGCGCCAAACGAAAGGCCTTGCCACAGCGATCACACATATAGCGCTTTTGTCCATGGATTCGCATATGGTTACGCAAAGACATGTAGTTGGTGTAGGGCTTGCTGCAAAAGTCGCATCTAGATTGTATGAAGAAAAAAAATGAATGTTAGAGATGATTACAAAAAAAGTGTTGGTCAGTCTCGCACACATTGCTTTTTACATCAATAAATAATCTCCAATATTCAAAAGATATATTGCGTAGAACAATCTGACCCGTCAGAACTGGGTTCCTAAAGCTTATCGCAAATTAAATTGAATCCCTTCTAATTGCATTTGAAAGTGAAAATTAACAACTTCTCATTGTTCCTCATGAACCATGATGTCCAAAGTTGCTAGAGTCCACAAATGACAAGCATCCGCTATTAAGAGTCCCGATTAAAACCTCATCATTATTTTGTAGGTTTAGGTATTGTGATTCCATGAGTTGATGAGTTATTCTGTAAATTAGTTTTTAAAGAATGTTCATTTACTTTGAGATTTTAAAATATGGACAATCAGAAAATCCTACACTATCAAGTGTGAACATTTTTTATGACTTTTAAGACCGATTTAAGGCATATTTATGCCAAATAAGACCTTGCTTTTAGATTAAATGCCTTTTAGGCTTTTTAAATATCTACAGGAACCCAGACATTAGGACAAAAAGGTGTTCAACTCACACTTATTATACTTTCAAAAGTTTATAGAGGGCTTAAAAAAACAAAAAGACTACTTTTCAAAACTGTGTTATTCCCTGATGGATTTCTGACTGCAGTTCTGAATGGTTGGTGGATGGCCAACATAAGGTCTCAAAAAGGCCCAATATTTATAGTCCACTGCCCCCTGTCGCTGGTGTGCAATTGAAATGCTTTTCGTGATTCTTTCATCATTTAATACAGTGCTTCTCAATTACTTTCTGATGCACCCCCCCCAGCAAAAAGAAAACAATTTGCACCCCACCACCCATTCTTCGCTGCAACTATAAATAAAAGCATTTTCGTTAAAAAACAAACCTACACCGTAGAGTTAATACTCGCTGCACACAATAGTCAATGAGAGCGCCACAGCCAACTTCCTGAGTGGATGTCCAATTACACTTTATTATAGTACAGCGGAAAAAAAGCATGTTCCCTAGGGTCACATGCGCCCCACTATTTGAGAAGCACTTATTTAATAAAAAAGAAAATAAAATACAGTGAAAAATTGTCACATGCCTGGGTGTTGGTGTCACATACAAAGTGGCAAAGGCGTGAAGTGTCACAGATTCCCCGTCACCCCAAGAGAGAGAAAATATGGCTCGAGAGAGCGTCGACATGATGGTTGGATACCAATTGACAGCTCTTATCTTTACCACGCAAGTTTATTGTCCCTTCTTCTCCAATACATACACTTTTCCATGAGTGGGGTCAGAAATGACCCCAATTAAAAGCAATTTGTTTTTTGCAATAAACCAAATGCATCTTTCGTTTTGGTTAGAGATTATATATGTCGTTAAAAAAAAGAGTACTGTATTTTTACAGCCAAAAGACGTGCCGTGTCAAAGGGCGCAGTACCAGTGGAGGATGCTATTTCTGTATTTGATACATAGATAGAACGCACCGTCTCATTGGGCGCTAACAGAACCGAGCAACCGAGCAGTCGCACTAGCTGCTCAGTCGCGCTAGCTTGTTTTTAAAATGGCAGCGGGAGTTCAGTGGTACTTTATTTTAGCTTTTAACAACGTGCTGAAGTTGTCCTCATCCAAAAATGCACCAAGTCCTTGTCTTCTGTATCCAAGATAAACAGCTGGACACGTTCTCCACCAAACACGAGAGTCATTATCAGTCTGCCTCGCCGTCACGCTGCGGCGCAGCCCCTCAGATGGGATGCCGACACAATGCCGGTGTGAGCAAGTCACTAATCAACAAACGATGTGCGGTTACGGAGTTACATCAAAACTAAAACTATCACCCAAATCAATAGCATAATAGTGTAGGCCCAGCAAAATTACACCTCCCAGATTACCATACAATAGCTTAGTTAACATGCATGCACACTAAAACAGAAGATAGCATGGCTAGCGTGGCTAGCTGTTTTTAAAAAGGCAACAGGAGCAAAACTGAGTTTGGTTGTATTTTATTTAACAATGTACTCACATTAATATTGATCAGTCATTCACAAATCCTTCAAAATCATCATCTTCCGTATCAGATACAAACAGTTGGGCAAGTTCTCCCACAAACACGCCAGGTTCCCTCTCGTTATTGTCCAATTCTGTGTCGCTGCTGAGCGGCTCCTCGGATGTAATGCCGGCTTTCGCGAAAGCTCTTACAATAGAGCTAGCAGACACGTTTGTCCAAGCACCTACAATCCACTCGCAAATTGTGGCATAACTTGCTCTTCGCTGTCTCCCAGTCTTTGTGAAGCTGTGTTCGCACTCCGCCATCCATCGCTCCCACGCAGCACGCAACTTCACTTTGAACGCCCTGTTTATACTAATGTCGAGTGGTTGGAGTTCCTTTGTCAAGCCTCCCGGGATGATGGCAAGCTCTGAGTTCATATGCGTGACTTGGTTTTTCACAGCGGCTGTCAGATGGGCACGCATGGAGTCACCGACCAACAGCGACGGTGATGCGTGGAAAAAAACACCGGGTCTCTTTACGTACACCTCACTCAGCCACTCTCTCATTTTGTCCTCGTCCATCCAGCCCTTTTGATTGGCCTTGATGATAACGCCGGCAGGAAACTTCTCTTTAGGCAGCGTCTTCAGCTTAAAAATCACCATAGGTGGCAATTTTTGTCCGTTAGCATGGCAAGCTAGGACAACAGTAAAAGCCGACTTCTCGTGTCCCGTTGTGCGGATTGCTACCGTGCTGACCCCCTTCTTCTCCACAGTGCGGTTCGCCGGGATGTCGAAAGTCAGCGGCACCTCGTCCATGTTGGTGATGTGGCTGGGCTGGATACGTTTGTCGGCAATCTTTTTGCTGCAGTAAGAGCGGAAGGCGACCATCTTCTCCTTGTAATCCTCTGGGAGTTGCTGTGCGACGGTCGTCTTTGGATAGACGGCGCCGTTTCATAAAACGAAAACACCAAGACGCCCCTCATTGGAAATGTTCGATGTTCAATTCGCCAGCAAGCATTACTGCCCTCTGTCGAATGGTGATGGTAGATACGCTTCTCCCAGCTGTTCTGTGAGCAGCAATCCATTGCTCGAGCTGGTCTTCCAACACGGGCCACCTTGCCTTGCTTCCACGAAAACTCAGTGTCGTTTTCTTGACTTGGCGGAGTCTGTCTTCCTGCTTCCTCCACTTGCGAACCATGGATTCGTTGATTTTTAATTCCCTCGCAGCTGCTCGATTCCCATGAACATTTGCGTAGCTGATAGCTTGTAGCTTGAACTGTGCTTCGTAAGAGTGTCTCTTCATTGATGCCATTTTTGCTGATTAATTGCCTGAGCAACGTGTTGCACCTGGTATATATAGGGGCATCGGGGCTGCTTTGCACTGGGGGCGTGCCTTTGCATTGTCATTCACGCCCATCTCCCCTCTCACGTCCGCCTGTTGTCGTTCACGCCCATTGTTCCCCTCTCACGCCCCCTGCTGTCGTTAGCCACGCCCGCCTTCTCTCTCTATATAAGCGGTGTGCAGGCAGTAAATGTTCGCAGTCAGCCCAGCGGTGCACTTGTTGCACTTGGTCCACATAATGGGCGCTCCACCTCAAAAGGCGCCCTGGCTTTTTTGGACGAGTTTCAGGACTTTAAAGTGCGCCTTATGACTGCAAAAATACAGTAATTTCAGTTTTGACATGTTCATTTTTCACTTTTTATTCATATTTTACCAAATAAGAAATCAATCAAGCAGGTATCTAAACATGTTTGCGTGTTGTTCTGTCTGTTTGACTATATGGTGGACGAAGCAGAACATTCAATAAGTCCGGACACAACACTGTCCACACATATGTACACAAACAAACAGCTTCTCTCAACTCGTTGCACACTGTACAATGACAATAAAGGGATTTCTGATTCTGAAGTGCAGCTGTCACAAAGCTACTTGCTTCCATGGATCTATGGGGAGACTGTACTATACCCAGGTGCAGGCCCTAATTGACTTCTTAGGTGAAATGCGCTATATAAATAAATTTGTATTGTATTGTATAATATCATGACTTGGTGTTTTAGCCTGAGTCAATGCTTCAGATGGCCTCCTCATCCCTTTCGTCCAGAATCATTCGTAGGACAACGTCCACAGAGATTCCTAGCAGGCCTCCTAGAAGCCATGTTACTTGAGAAAATGCCAAAAACTAAAATGTTTGAATGGAACACGAACTATAAATCATACATAACTATGAAAGTAAATGTACATGCATTTATATGCACAGACATACAGCTACATGCACGCAGTATCACACACGAAATACATGCACACTCAATGGTTGTATAACAGGCAAACTAACAGGTTAGCTTTTATTGAGAAGGAAGTTGAACTATAGTAGTAGTCACCTCAGTCTTTGATGTGTGTTAGCGAGCAATACTGTTAACTACTAACGAAGTAGGCTCATGTGATGACACATTATATTATGTCAAAGAAAAATAAGTTCATAAAGAAAGACAACACATGTATGTTGCTGTATGAAAATGAAATCCTAGGCGGCGAGACTGCTGACATGGGACGTGTAAGTGGGACAGTAAATTTCTATTGACAGCAAGAGGTGCTCGGAAACTAAAGTTCTTCAAAGATTCCATAGTAGGGACCTAACGATTCACTCAAGCCCTGATTCGATTTGATTTTCAGTTCCCAATTTCGATTAGATATTTTATTGATTTTTTTGTTTTAAATTGCTACCATGCTCATCTCGTTGCGCTCGTGTGATGCTGCAGCGATCAACATACGAAATACGTATTGATGTTTAGCGCAAGCGACTAAATGTTACGTGCATTTTGAATGGAACCAAAAACTATACACTATGCCGAGTTGCACTATTATTATGAAACTACCTATAAATACTAAAATATAACATATTTCACGTTTCACGGGCACCAATACATTTTTTTTTAATATAGAAGGGACTTAAATCATATGAATAAAATTGAGGAAATACACCATGCCAAAGAAAACTAAAATCATCACTTGAATTGATTTTTTTAATTTGGTTTTTATTTAACCTGAATACCAAACATTTTGTTTTGCTTATCCAGAACGCATAATATCATTTGCACATTCAAAATGTGGTATGTGCCAAAAAATAAGAGAGAGAGAGGGAGCGTGAGAGAGAAATCTCGAGCGTGATGCATATCATAAAACTCCAACACAATTGTTAACCCATTTTTTCCCAATATTTTTTAGCACTGTAAATTAGTATATTATAACAACCTAGGTATGTTATGTTTTATTGTCGGGTGATGCCATCAATGGCTTGTGGCAAATGCGTCATGTTGTACTTTGGGTCGTGGCATTTCCAACTCCTTAAACGCAACACGCGGTGCGTGTTCGCAAGTTAGCACTTGTGCTCTTGCTGTTTCAATGTCAATCACGCGTATATAAAAACTATGTTTTGGTTTTTAATACACGTGAGTTTGCTGACAAATGCCGCCACAATCCACAGTAGCCGCTACATTATGTTAGCGTACCACAACAGGACATCGCGTACGACGTTCGATCAGACGTACACGGTAGCCTGTGTGTGCTAACTATAGCTGGCTATGTCAAAAATTATGTTATTGCAAATTAAATTGGGCGTCAACCGCCACATTTTTCCTTAATAAATGCTCTTTTATCAATGCTGTGTTGCTATCAAAGGGAAGTTTACGTAGGAGGTGTGCAGTTTGTTTCCAGCACAGACGAGACAATGGCGTTTCGAATCGATTCTTTTATTTTTTTATATCGATGCACATTTTAAGCAGATTACATCGATATTAAATCAATTTCCGAAGAATCTTTACATCTCTATTCCATAGGAAATGCTTGGGGTCATTTTTGACCCTACTCATGGAAGAGTGGGGTAGTGATACTAAAACTGCAATTTCTAAAAATGAATGAAAGATTTCATAAAAATACTAATGACCTAATGTCATAAACATGTTTCATGAGGAATACCTGGAATATGAAAATGTTACAACTTTAAATTTGAAAGATTTTGAAGAATAACACGTGTCCGTAAGTGTGCAAAAGGAATAAAAGTGCAAATATGTAAGACATCTGATTCCCTGAAAAAAGGTTTAAGATGATTAAGTATCAACGTCATGACATACTCTGTACACTGGGATACTTATGTGTAAATTTACTAAATACTTTTACATGCAGTTTGGTATGCGTTCACTATGACAGCATAATTCGGCCCAAACTTACCACTACAATGTAAAGAATTCAGTAGCTTTGCCACTTCCAACATACCACTGTTTCATGAAATATGATAGCGTATGTAAAAGTGGACTATCACTCCACTTCTTATATAGAACAATAAAACAATAATCCAGAGGCTTTACCACTTTCTACAAATCAAACATATGTAAATGCAGACTGCACTTCTTAAGTCACTCACTCACTCAACATATTGTATAGATCGATAAATAAATAAAACAATAAAGATTACCGAAACTCCAGCTAACATCACACATGGCAAGCGGAGGAAAAGTAAGATAATGGCTAACATTGTAATATCAAGCGTCAGAGGGCATTACCACTAGGCGGCATCTCATCATTTGTCATCTTTTCGACTGTCTTTTGGTTCAAAACATACGTCTGAATTCATCCTCTTAATATTTGACCACTTGACAACTTTGCATCGATACGTTTTCATTTGTCGCGGCTCAAGTCGCTGCACACTATTGTCTCTGTGTGCGTGTGCTCAAACTTTAAAGACACGGAAATCAAAGTAAAATCTTACAAAGGCGGCACACATGAAACAGCCACCAGTTTTTTTTTTTATTTAATCACGCGCTGTAAGTTTTAAGAAAGGTGAAAGCTAGCGCGGCAGCGTTACCTTAGCATTCTGTGAATACCCCTCGCCCAGCCGCTGTCAATGAAGTAATGACCATACCGCAGCCTTTGCGATTACAAAATTGCGATTATATTGGAAATGCAATCATTATTAATCGTTCAGCTCTATTGCTCTATAATAATACTCATTTTAATGTATTTATTCTGCGGCACAGTGGACGACAGGTTAGCACGATGGACTCACAGTCCAGAGGTTGGCCTTCCTGTGTGGAGTTTGCAAGTTCTCTGTGTGCCTGTGTGGGTTTTTTCCAGGTACTCCGGTTTCCGCCCACATTCCAAAACCATGCTTGGAGGGTTGATTGGACACTCTAATTAGTCCCTGGGTGTATAAGTGTGAGAGTGAATGGTTGTTGTTCATCTTTGTGTGAGATGAGAGAGATAACATGGTGTTGCGAATCGATTCTGTCGTTTGTTTTTTTTTTCCATCGATGCATATTTTATACAATTTTAATTTTAATTTATATCAATTTTTGATGACTTTTTACATTTCTCCCAGTGAATGCGCAAGATACCAGATACAAAAACACATAAATAATTTTGCATCTTCTATCAGGAACATGAAGAAAACTGAGCCAACCGATTCTATTTTTTGTTATTTTTTATCTTGCCGTCTATGAAATTGGTTGAGAATATACATTCTGTAATTCTCTTTCATATATCAACACACTAAAAGTTTACCTACTGATTTACAGCAACATATTGTCATGTCCCAATCTGCAGTAGTAAAAATAAAACAGTATTGATGTTTTGTACCTATTTTTGCATGTAACACCCCCTAACACCTCCTAATTATTGTTCCACTGATTATTATTTGCTCGGTAAACTGAAAGCTGTGAATAAAGTACTTAAATGTTGTCAATATCAAATTAAAAAACAAAAACGGAATCTTATTCACAATTCCGAAAAGAGTTTTGCGTGTCTACCTGAAGTCTCCAGTCTTGTGAGTAAGCTTGTGGTTGAGCAAGGAGCTGGCATGTTTGTAGGCGCAGTTACACAAGTCACAGACATACGGCCTCTCGTCTGAATCCATGTCATCTGATGCGGATGTTGCTGGGGCAGGTGCTCTAGATTCTAAGGAGAGACTGGAACTGGATAGAGAGGCTGAAGAGAGACTGGAGTTTGAGAGCGCAGCCGACGACGAAGGGAGCTGGTCACACCAGTTGATGGTTGAATTTGACTGCGACAAAAAATTGAAATGGTCTAAATTACTTTAAAACAGTGTTTCTCAACCTTTACGTCAATGGATCAAATTTTAAATAACA
>NC_142405.1:15009228-15016728 GCF_059441095.1 Idiotropiscis lumnitzeri
TAGAATTAGAAATCCCTTTATTGTCATTGTACTCAAGAGTGCAACGAGATTAGAGAGCTCCCCTCTCCAGTGCAATACAACAATAATACAGACAAATATATAAATTAGATAAATAAGAGAGTGCAATGGAAAATAATACTGAATAGGGTATATAAAAACACATCACGATGCTGTTCTGCAAGGTAAGGGTGGTTTCGTGTGTGTGTGAGAGTTCTGAATAGAGATGGCTCTCGGAAAGAAACTGTTTCTCAGTCTATTGGTCCTCGATTTGATGCATCTGTAGCGCCTGCCAGAGGGCATCAGGTCGAACAGGTGTGAGTTTGGGTGGGTATCGTCTTTGACGATGTTGAGAGCCCTGCTGAGGCACCGGGCGGTGTAGATGTCCGACAGTGAGGGGAGATGGCAGCCAATAATCCTTTGCGCTGTTTTGACTGTCCTCTGGAGCCTCACTCTGTCCGCCTCAGTGCAGCCGCTGTACCAGGTGGAGACACAGTACGTCAACAGGCTCTCGATGGACGAGTGGTAGAAGGCCAGCAGCAGCTTCCTGTCCAGGTTGAATTTCCTGAGGACTCTCAGGAAGTGCAGACGCTGGTGGACCTTCTTTACCACTGCTGTGGTGTTGTGAGTCCAAGAAAGGTCATCGGAGATCTGTACTCCCAGGAACTTGAACGTGTGGACCCTCTCCACACACACGCCTTCGATGCAGAGGGGGGGGGGGGGGGGGGGGGTGGTACCGTCTTGTTTCTCCTGAAGTCGACGACGATCTCCTTTGTTTTTGCAATGTTGAGTTGCAGTCTGTTGTACTTGCACCAAGCCGTCAGCCTCTTTACCTCCTCTCTGTAGGCTGTTTCGTCACCTTCCCAGATCAGACCGACCACTGTCGTGTCGTCAGCAAACTTGACGATGGTGTTGTTGCCGTGGGCTGGGCTGCAGTCGTAGGTGTAGAGGGCGTATAGGAGAGGGCTCAGCACGCATCCTTGAGGGGAACCGGTGCTCAGCGTGCGGGTGGAGGACATGTAGGGGCCGAGCAACACAGTCTGGGGTCTGTTGGTCAGAAAGTCCTTAATCCAGATGCGTGTGAGGGCAGGGAGGCCGAGAATGTCCAGCTTGGCGACGAGGATGTCTGGGATGATCGTGTTGAATGCCGAGCTGTAGTCCACAAAGAGCATCCTTGCATAGCTCTGCTGTTGTTCCAGGTGGCCCAGCACAACATGCAGAGCAGTGTCGATGGCGTCCTCAGTGGATCTGTTAGCCCGGTATGCAAACTGGTAGGGGTCCAGAGTGGGAGGAAGGCAGTCCCTGATGTGCTGGAGAACCAGCCTCTCGAAGCACTTCATGATGACTGGTGTGAGAGCGACTGGACGGTAGTCATTTAGGTGGACGGCGGTGACTTTTTGGGGACAGGAATAATGGTGGAAGTTTTCAAGCAGGAGGGGATGACTGCTTGAGCCAGGGAGCGGTTGAAGATCCTGCAGAAAACATGTGACAGTTGGTGGGCACATGCTCTGAGGACCTTGCCTGGTATTCCGTCGGGTCCAGTAGCTTTCCTGGGGTTAACAGCCAGGAGCGCGCGCCTCACATCGTGTTCCTCTACGGTGAGTGGGGGGGAGTTGGAGCATGAAGTGCGGGGGTGTGACGGTTGGGGCGAGTCAAAGCGAGCGAAGAAGCAGTTAAGCTCCTCTGCCAGCGATGCACTCAGGTCTACAGAGGTCGTGCTGCTGCCACGGAAGTTGGTGATGCTCCGTAGACCCTGCCACACCTCCCGTGGTCTGTTGCTGGCAAGGTGGGCCTCCAGCCTCCCCTTGTAGATTGCCTTGGCTAGCTTGATGCCTTTGCTCAGGTCAGCACGAGCCACCCTGTACTGGGCTTTGTCGCCCGACCTGAAGGCAGCGTCACGGGCCTTGAGGAGAGAGCGGACCCTGCTGGACATCCAGGGCTTCGCATTTGGGAAGGTCCGTATGGTCCTGTGTAGGGACACAGTTTCCATGCAGAACTTGATGTAGTCCAGTACACAGTGCGTGTAGACATCAAGGTCCTAATGATCAAAGAGGTCCCAGTTGGTGTCTTGAAAGCAGTCCTGTAATTCATTCATGGCGTCATCACGCCAGGTTTTCACAGTCTTTGTGGTGGGCCTGAATCTGCGCCTGAGAGGGGTGTACGCAGGTGCGAGCTGCAAGGACAGGTGGTCTGACTGGCCGAGGGGGGCGAGTGGGAGGGCCCTGTATGCGTGCTTGATGTTCGAGTACACATGGTCGAGAGTGTTGTCTCCCCTCGTTGGGCACTTGACATGCTGGTGAAAATCTGGGAGTACAGTCTTTAAATTGGCCTTATTAAAGTCTCCCGCTACTATGTGAACGCCATCAGGGTGGGCCCGCTGATGTTTATTGATGACGCACGCGAGCAGCGAGAGCGCCGTGCTAGCGCTAGCGTCGGGAGGGATGTAAACAGCTGTGACGATCACTACTGTTAGCTCCCTCGGGAGAAAATAAGGCCTGCATTTAACGGACATGAACTCGATGTCGGGGGAAGAGTGCTTCTCGACGATCGTGCTATCGCCGCACCAGTTCTCATGCACGTAAACACAGAGCCCCCCGCCCCTTCTCTTACCGGTGGCCCTCGTCCGATCCGCGCGATGTAGCGAGCGCCCAGTCAGCTGGATGCTAGCGTCAGGGGCGTCGGCGTGCAGCCAGGATTCCGTGACGACGATCACACTGCTGTCTCGCACATAGAGGTTTCCCAGGATTTGTAATCCCAGCTCGTCAATTTTGTGGACCACGGATCTGGCGTTGGTGAGGTAGAGACTCGGCAGTGGTTGCCTGTGGGGCCGCCGTAGCAAGACACCGGACCTGCAGCCCCGCTTCTGCTTCCTCTCTCTGCGTCGCCTGCGCCGCCTCCCGGTCCCAATGACAAGCCACGGTGAGCCGGGCGGCCTCGCCAGTTCGTCCGGAATTTTGCGATCATAGCAAAATTCCTCTGTGATGGTTATTTCGCATCGATATCCAATGTCCACGATGTCCTGGCGGGTATATCGATGCTGTGCCTTAGTTGGTGCCAATAAGAGCAAGCAAACACTAATAAAAAGCAATAAGGAGCACTGGGAGGGAGAGCTGTTAGCCGCTGCGTCCATGCGCGCCGCCATCTTGGATATATATATATATGTGTATATATATATATATGTGTGTATATATGTGTGTATATATATATATATATATATATGTGTGTATATATATATATATATATATATATATATATATATATATATATATATATATATATATATATATATATATCACACACACACATATATATATATATATATATATACAAACACACATACATACATACATATATATATATATGTATATATATATATATATACATACATACATATATATGTATATATATATATATATATATATATATATATATATATATATATATATACATATATATATACATACATATATACACACACCCCCCGCGAGCCGTCACCTTATCGTGGTGGAGGGGTTTGCGTGTCCTAATGATCCTAGGAGCTAAGTTGTTGGGGGCTTTTGCCCCTGGTAGGGTCACCCATGGCAAACAGGTCCTTGGTGAAGGTCCAGACAAAGCACGGCTCACCAAAACCCCTTATGATGTTCAAAATAATTGGACCACGTTCTCCCTTGCCCGGACGCGGGTCACCGGGGCCCCCCTCTGGAGCCAGGCCTGGAGATGGGGCTCGTCGGCGAGCGCCTGGTGGCCGGGCCTGCACCCATGGGGCTCGGCCGGGCACAGCCCGAAAAGGCAACGTGGGTCCCCCTTCCCATGGGCTCACCACTTGTGGGAGGGGCCAAAGGGGTCAGGTGCAGTGTGGGTCGGGCGGCGGCAAGAGGCAGGGACCTTGGCGCTCGGATCCCCGGCTACAGAAACTAGCTCTTGGGACATGGAATGTCAACTCTCTGGCGGGGAAGGAGCCTGAGCTGGTGTGCGAGGCAGAGAAATTCCGACTAGATATAGTCGGGCTCACCTCCACACACAGCTTAGGCTCTGGTACCAGTCCTCTTGAGAGGGGTTGGACACTCTTCCACTCTGGAGTTGCCCAAGGTGAGAGACGCCGAGCAGGGGTGGGCATACTTATTGCCCCCCGGCTTGGCGCCTGTACACTGGGGTTCACCCCGGTGGACGAGAGGGTAGCCTCCTTCCGCCTTAAGGTGGGGGGACGGGTGCTGACTGTTGTATGTGCTTCTGCACCAAACGGCAGTTCAGAGTACCCACCCTTTTTGGAGTCTTTGGAGGGTGTGCTGGAGAGCGTTCCCCCTGGAGACTCCCTCGTTCTGCTGGGGGACTTCAATGCTCACGTGGGTAATGACAGTGAGACCTGGAAGGGCGTGATTGAGAGGAATGGCCACCCCAATCTGAACCCGAGCGGTGTTCTGTTACGAGACTTCTGTGCTCGTCAAGTCAAGTCAAGTCAATTTTATTTGTATAGCCCTTAATCACAGACAGTCTCAAAGGGCTTTACATAGCCACAATCGACATCCCCGATCTTAACCCCCAGGAGGGCAAGGAAAAACTAAAAAAAACGCATTAGGGGGAAAGTGAGAAACCTTGAGAAGGGACCACAGATGGGGGAATCCCCCTTCCAGGATGACCAGGATGCAATGGATGCCAACTGGGCAACATTTGACACATGGATTGTCGATAACGAACACCATGTTCAAACATAAGGGTGTTCATATGTGCACTTGGCACCAGGACACCCTTGGCCGCAGTTCGATGATCGACTTTGTAGTCGTGTCATCGGATTTGCGGCCGCATGTCTTGGACACTCGGGCGAAGAGAGGGGCGGAGCTGTCAACTGATCACCACCTGGTGGTGAGTTGGCTCCGATGGTGGGGGAAGATGCCGGTCCGACCCGGCAGACCCAAACGTATTGTGAGGGTCCGCTGGGAACGCTTGGCAGAATCCCCTGTCAGAAAGAGTTTCAACTCCCACCTCCGGCAGAACTTCGCCCACGTACCGGGGGAGGCATGGGACATTGAGTCTGAGTGGACCATGTTTCGTGCCTCCATTGTTGAGGCAGCCGATCGAAGCTGTGGACGTAAGATGGTCGGTGCCTGTCGTGGCGGCAACCCCCGAACCCGCTGGTGGACACCGGCGGTAAGGGATGCTGTCAGGCTGAAGAAGGAGTCCTATCGGGCCTTTCTGGCCTGTGGGACTCCAGAGGCAGCTGACAGGTACCGACTGGCCAAGCGGAATACGGCTTCGGTGGTTGCCGAAGCAAAAACTCGGGCGTGGGAGGAGTTCGGTGAGGACATGGAAAACGACTTCCAGACGGCTTTGAAGAAATTCTGGTCCACCATCCGTCGTCTCAGGAGAGGGAAGCAGTGCACCACCAACACTATTTATAGTGGGGATGGGGTGCTGCTGACCTCGACTCGGGACGTTGTGAGTCGGTGGGGAGAATACTTCGAAGACCTCCTCAATTCTACCGGCACGCCTTCCTTTGAGGAAGCAGAGCCTAGGGACTCCGTGGTGGACTCACCTATCTCGGGGGCTGAAGTAACCGAGGTGGTTAACAAGCTCCTCGGTGGCAAGGCCCCGGGGGTGGACGAGGTCCGCCCGGAGTTCCTCAGGGCTCTGGCTGTTGTGGGGCTGTCATGGTTGACACGCCTCTACAACATTGCGTGGACATCGGGGACAGTGCCTCTGGATTGGCAGGCCGGGGTGGTGGTCCCCCTTTTTAAGAAGGGGGACCGGAGGGTGTGTTCCAACTATCGAGGAATCACACTCTTCAGCCTCCCTGGTAAGGTCTACTCAGGGGTACTGGAGAGGAGGGTCCGTCGGGAGGTTGAATCTCAGATCCAAGAGGAGCAGTGCGGTTTTCGTCCTGGCCGTGGAACAGTGGACCAGCTCTACACTCTCTACAGGGTCCTTGAGGGTGCATGGGATTTCGCCCAACCAGTCTACATGTGTTTTGTGGACTTGGAGAAGGCGTTCGACCGTGTCCCACGTGGAGTTCTGTGGAGCGTGCTTCGGGAGTACGGGGTACCGAGCCCCTTGATACGGGCAGTTGGTTCCCTGTACCACCGATGTCAGAGTTTGGTCCGCATTGCCGGCAGTCAGTCGGATTCGTTTCCAGTGAGGGTTGGACTCCGCCAAGGCTGCCCTTTGTCACAGATTCTGTTCATATCTTTTATGGACAGAATTTCTAGGCGCAGTCGAGGCGATGAGGGGATCCGGTTTGGTGACCTCAGTATTTCATCGCTGCTTTTCGCAGATGATGTGGTACTGTTGGCTTCCTCAGGCCGTGATCTCCAACTTTCACTGGAGTGCTTCGCAGCCGAGTGTGAAGCGGTTGGGATGAAGATAAGCACCTCCAAATCTGAGACCATGGTTCTCAGCCGGAAAAGGGTGGAGTGCCCTCTCCAGGTCGGGGAGGAGATCCTGCCCCAAGTGGAGGAGTTTAACTATCTTGGGGTCTTGTTCACGAGTGAGGGGAGGATGGAGCAGGAGATCGACAGGCGGATCGGTGCAGCCTCCGCTGTGATGCGGACGCTGTATCGGTCTGTCGTGGTGAAGAGGCAGCTGAGCCAAAAGGCGAAGCTCTCGATTTACCGGTCGATCTACGTTCCTACCCTCACCTATGGTCACGGGCTGTGGGTCGCGACCGAAAGAAAAAGATCTCGGATACAAGAGGCCGAAATGAGTTTCCTCCGCAGGGTGTCTGGGCTCTCCCTGAGAGATAGGGTGAGAAGCTCAGGCATCCGGGAGGGACTCCGTGTCGAGCCGCTGCTCCTCCACGTAGAGAGGAGCCAGATGAGGTGGCTCGGGCATCTGTTTAGGATGCCTCCTGGACGCCTCCCTGGTGAGGTGTTCCGGGCATGTCCCACCGGCAGGAGGCCCAGAGGACGACCCAGGACACGCTGGAGAGACTACGTCTACCGGCTGGCCTGGGAACGCCTGGGCATCCCTCCGGCAGAGCTGGAAGATGTGGCTGGGGAGCGGGAAGTCTGGGCTTCCCTGCTGAAGCGACACGACCCCGGATAAGCGGTGGATAATGGATGTATATATATATACACATATATGTATACATACATATATACACATATATGTATACATACATATATACACATATATGTATACATACATATATACGTATATATATATATATATACACATATGTATACATACATATATACGTATATATATATATATATACACATATGTATACATACATATATACACATATATGTATACATACATATATACACATATATGTATACATACATATATACACATATATGTATACATACATATATACACATATATGTATACATACATATATACACATATATGTATACATACATATATACACATATATGTATACATACATATATACACATATATGTATACATAAATATATACACATATATGTATACACACATATATACACATATATGTATACATACATATATACACATATATGTATACATACATATATACACATATATATAT
>NC_142405.1:15021728-15024228 GCF_059441095.1 Idiotropiscis lumnitzeri
ACGCCCTGGTCCGTGGGTTAACATGCCAGTAGGGGCCAGCCCGACGTCAGTTAAGGATTTACTGACTCAGGTGGTGGTCCGTAAAAGAGCGCCTTTGGGGGGTGTGCGGAAGATGATGTGGATTTGTGCAGAAGCATGGCGGGAGAAGAATAAGGCGTTAGACGCTGCTCTCCTCGCTGATGCGCGTAAAGATCAAGAGATTCTAATGCAGAACAATAAGATCGAAGAACTAGAGAAGGAAATATCTAGATTAAATTCTGTGTTGGAAAAAACAATTGTGCATATTTCCAAGAAAGCACGAGCTAACCAGCGGAAAACTGATCGCCGCGTTGAAACGCAACAAATACGGGCGTTTACCAGAGATCTTGCGGGCGAATGGGAGCCGGAGGGCGGGGAAGGAGATATATGGGGGGATGGTGACGTTGAAGTAACAGCCCCTGCCACCGGGCAGTCCCTCTATCCAAAATTATCACATTTGCAAATAAAACCGATAGCACGCAGGCGTGAAGAGCAAAATGTGGTATTGCCTATTGTGGATGTCGAGCGGGATGCTAATGGGGTTGTCGTAGTGGACGCTGAAGGAAACCCCATTGTGCGGAGACTGGAGTTTCCTCAACCCGCACCGCGAGTAACTGTAACTAAGGAAGATTATTCACAGGACGAAATCACACAAATTTCCACCAAATATAAACAGCGTGGTGGGGAGCCCACTGACTCATGGATCAGACGTCTGTACGAGGAAGGTGCAGATGCAATTGGGCTGGATCAGGGGGACAGACGCGCTATGTGGAGAGCGTTAATAGACGCGGGAGTCCCTCATTCGGAGATTGATGGACAATCAAACGAGTTTTTGATGGCCAGGTGCAGACAAAGAGGACTTAAAGTTAATTGTTTGCGCTTTGAAGGACGATCCGGTCGTTCTGAACTTGCAGAATTGGCAGGAATGCTTAAAGATATGATGAAACCAGCTGTGCCCTCTGCCCCTCCCGTGGAGGGGAACAGAGAGGAATGTTTGGAAAGCAGCAGTGAGGATGAAAGATATGTTGCAGCCGTTCGAAGAGGTAAAAACAAAGGCAAGAGGTCTCAAGTCTTTGATCTCTTAGGATAGGATGAAGGTCAAGCCTTTGTTGCCAGCCAGTCAAAATTGTCAGAACGATGGAGTGTCGGTGATATTCGACCTCATGTAAAGCTAGCAATTTATTGGAATAATTCGGTTCAATGTGTTTTGGCACTGGTTGACACAGGGGCGGAGGCCTCGTTGATTCAAGGAAATCCCAACAAAATGAAGGGCACCCTAGTCCCGGTACAAGGAATAGGGGGGCAAATTATAAATGGAAAGGCAGTAACTTTGCCTTTGAAAATTGGACACATGCCAATTCGGAAATATGAAGTGGTGGTTACACCCATCGCAGAATGGATAATTGGAATGGACATACTGGCTGGAATGACCTTGCACCTGAAACAAGGGAAATTGGAGTGGTCTGTAAACTTTTTGCCGACCAGCCGTTAGTCCTTGAAAAGGGCAGTAAAATCGCCCAGGTGGTAATAAAACCGTGCAATATGACAACAGTTCAGGAAATTCCTAAACCAGTGATAAGATCTGGGCGAGGCTCAGGGGGCTTTGGCTCAACCGACAGGTTTGGGTAAAACAAAACTCAGGGCCCCCCCGGGCTGCTGAGATAATTGCACAAGGAGACGACGCTACAGTGAGCGTCTTATTTGAAGGAGAAGAAAAATGTGTTATTTACGTGAAAACTAATCTGTGCCTTTCAATTGTAGGAACTAACTGTGTTCATTACAGCCGGTGTGAATGACGTGGTGGGAGTTGCTTGTGGGACGGGCCGGCAACGGATCAAGACGCCATGGCCGTTATCGAAGTCCGGTACGGTGGTGGTGTCGGCTGCTTGGTCATCCTCTTCCTTGTCCTTGGTGCCATGGTCCAACTCTCCTGGGAGCAAACGACCGGACGCCTTCTGTACCCCCGAATGCAGGGCCCGCTGTCATGGAATCTGACCGGCAGTGAGAGGGTCAAGGGGGTCAACGTGACCCAGGATGGAGTGACGTGTCCGGGGGGGGCGGGCTGTGTGCGGTGGCCAACCTCACCGCTGATGCAGTATTCTGGAGTCCTGGAAAAGAATCAACCCAATGGCTGTTTCGTAACGGAACTAGAATCTGGATCAAGTCCAGGGTGGAGCTGTGCGCAGTGAAACCAGGTACGATGGAAGGAGATGTCAAGAGCTTCTGGTTCAGAGCAGAGTGTGATCCGACCCGTCAAGGAAAGAACTGGACCAAATGTTCATCCCAGAGAAGGGGAGAGGCGTTAGTAAAGCGACCCCCCCCCACACATTACAAACACCCAGCTGGTACCTATAATTGATACATGTACACCCTTGGCACAATCAGCAATAACTACGAAAATGTATTGGAAAGTTGTATTCCCTGTTTTTCCCACGTGTGTTCGAAAGAAGAGAGAATGGTACGACACCTTATTAGGGGGAAC